>NC_061121.1:12042211-12106399 GCF_002878395.1 Capsicum annuum
ATATATATATATATATATATATATATATATATATATATATATATATAACCCAACAGGAATGTACCAAAATATATTTTTTTTCACTAAATACTATAACATATCTTTCGGAAACAGCTTAAACATCCAATCCATCTAATTCAAGTATGAAGCAGGAGCAGTAATCAGTTCGAAAGGCATAGGAACTCATAATGCCTTTGCCAAGTTCTAAAGGTTATTTTAGAGATATCATATACCTTCCTCTCTGATTTAAGTTGATGATAACTAAACTGAAGCTCTACTTCTTTGGAGGTAATGGTATGGACTGCGTACATTTTACCCTCCCCAGACCCCACTATGTAGAAATACACTGGGTATGTTGTTGTTGATAACTAAACTGAAGATCATCAACAAAAGAAAAAATATACAAGGCATCTACTTATAACTGGTCAATTACGTCACCTCCACGAGACAATGGGCACTTACTATGTATCATTACCTGGTTCAGTTGTTGCCTTACCCATCCTTGGGGATCCTTCTTTTCTTTCCGTTTTTTCTACAACATTGTGCATCATGTGCAATATACTTGGTTAGATAAAACCTTCGGAGGTAAATCCTGCAACTATTCATTTAGTTCCTTCAAATTCATTGATGCCAAATGATAATAAGGTATCAACATGAGTTATGTGTAGGGTTCCAGGTTAATACCAAAGGTATCTGTCGTACAAAGGATGGGCATGTAAGTTCTCAAGAAAATACTCTCATTACTAACATTGTTTCTAAACTTGGCGTCTAATCGCTCTCTCTTTTACCAACTGAGGAACCCAAATAATTTTCTTCCATATCTGTTGTGCCAAACAACAAGGTATAACTTTGCGTATATTCGAAACATGATTCCTTTATTCTTTTTTTTTTTTTAACAAAATTAGCCTTATTGAGTATCCCTTAACTTACCATTTCGTCCAGTAATCTGGAGTAGCATAATCAGAAGATAATCAACTCATACACATTAACCTGTCTACGTAGATCATGTAAAGTATAATCATCTCAACTAAAAGAATCTTTTACTCAGCTCAAACTGACAAATTCAATAAAAATTTCAACTGACGGATTTCTTCAACTGTAACAGCAGCCAAAGAATGAATTAATTTCTCCAGTTATCCTTGATTTCTAACTCTTTGGCCCATATTAAAATCCATGTTGAATGATTTCTGGTTTTAGTTTTTTTTTTTTCTTCCTTTTTCCATGAATTCTTAGTGGCATGTAGCACGTATATGTTTTCAACCCTTGCAGTAATTTTAACTACCATTAAAGAGGTGTAACACGACAAATTTTCCAATCTAAGAAACCCAAGTATCATATTTCTAGACATCCATCATCTACATCAATTTCTTAAAATTATCCATCCTGTCTCCAAATCAGCGGTGCTTCTCTTGTTTGTCTTCCTAACAGTTCTATCTATATCATGTGCTGGCCATATCTTTTCAAGCATGTGTCACGAGCTTTACTTCTCACTGGTGCATCTATGAGTTCAAAATGTCTCAAGTATCTCATCCAAGACCCTCAGGTCCTTGTTACTATCAGAGCCACTAACCTTTAAACTTTCAATATAGGAACTCTATAAAGACACATCTATATTCATGTCAAATCCTAGTCAATCTTGGTCACAAATGCCTCCAGCGCCTTATTATTGTCTGGAGTGGCTCAAGGTAAGACTAGTAAAACCTTAGCTTTAGACCTCAAAATTTTGAAGCCTCAAAAATTTTAATAGTGAACTATATGGTTTCAACTTCATTTGAAATAATAATGAAGATTACATTTTAAAAAATTATGTTCAAACAAAAAGAGAAAAACCTATCTCATTTTTAAAGAAATATTTTAGAACTTTGAACTAAATAACTCAAACTTTATATCAATAAATAAAATTTTAACAACAACATCCAAGTTAATGTATTGGAAACAAAGGGTTAAAATCTTATTAACTAGAATTAGTCCTTACTTTTATTAATAATTATATTAATATGTGAAGTTAAAGCTCATATGTCTTTTGAAAATACTACACCAATATAATTACTATGCAAGAACAAATAAGATAACTTTAAATTATTACAATAGTATATGTTTACAAGGCCTCTTATTAAAATTTGGTTTTAAGCCTCTAATTTTATTGAGACACCTCTAATTATTGTCCTTTTTGCATGTCTATATAAGAGCCATAAATTCTCAACAATAAAAAAATCTCATTGGCTTCAAAAAAGGTAAAACGCCGATGGCTCGTGACAAAAAAAGGTAAAGGTAAAAGGCCGATGGCTCGTGAAATTGAGGAGAGCGACGAAGATCTTTGTTTGTTTTGTTCTAGTTTCTACGAGAAACCCCGAGGTGAAAAATGTGTTTTCGAGAGACATGAAATCCCTAATTGGGTCCGTTGTGATTTAGCCAATTTCAAGAGACTTATCAATAATGATAAAGGGGATTGATCAATTAGCATGGACGTTATCTCTGCTGGAAAATATCTGCACTGAAGCCGTTAACAGAAGGTGAGGTGAACTTCAAGTTATAATTCAATCTTACTTCTATGGTAACTAAACAGAAGGCTAGTTATAATTCAATCAGTGTTACTTCTATAGTAACTGAAGCCATCTCTAAAGGCGTGTTGATGCTGGTGTCAATGCCAATGTCAAAGCTGCAGTTGCAACTAAGAAAAAGGGCTTTTGGAATAAGTGGTTCCGTAGAGCTCTAGATGGATGTGTGATGTGTGGAATGGAACTGATGTTGCTGGGCTTTTTCTTGGACTTAAAAAAAAAAGGATAAACAGTCAACTTCAGCAGCAGATCATGTTAAGGAACTTCATCAACAACTCGGGCCAGAGGCTTAGGGAACAGCAGATCAGGAAGGCGATCCAAATATGGCAGATTAGGAAGGTGATCCAAATATGTCATATCAGGAAGTTGGTGATCCAAATGTGGATGTTTAGTGCAAATCCAAATGTGGACTTTTTATGCGACTCTCATTTTTTTTTTCTTTTGTTTTGTTATGTTAATAGGGGGAGGGAGAGGGGAAGGATCTCTGTTTTGGTTACTTTTGTTAACCAGCGTTTCAGTTCCATGAAAAATTGGGTTCTCAATGTAATTTTTAGTTCATAATCATTGTTATAAAATTATCAACAGTATCTTCATAGTTAAGAAAACATGTCTATACATTATATTGACCAAGCTCTCCAGGGGTTTGACATCGAGGATATCGCTCTTAATCCTAGGCTACGGCGTGTCCTTTCAATGAAGATAAGTTCCTAAATTATAACACTCTTACATACCTATGGTGGTAAATGAGTACTCATTCTGGGAGTGGACTCTATTACATTTCTTATTATGGTACAAAGCCTTGTGTTATCTCTACTTCTTCTTCTTCCAGTTGTGAGGTAACTATTGCCTGCCATAGGCGACACTTTATGCACATTGAACTTCGGTCTACTTCTAAAGGGTGATCAATTTGAATGAGATGGAACTAGGATATGTAGTGCTATATGCAATTATTCGACTCAAATTGATACACACGTAAGGAGGAACAAAAATGAAAGTTAGACACATCCCATCACGTCCTCGCAGAATTATGATTATAGGAATGACCGGCAACATAACCATAATTGAGATTCCACTACTACGTGTTCTCCATAGTCACTGGAATAACCTTTAGGACTCCAAAGCAAGCCTCGTCAGAATTCCAGAAAATCGGAAAGAGTTTTCCCTATGTTCGGGCCTAACAAGAAAATTTCTTATGTCAAATCCACAATACAATAACCCAATATCACAACCATCACACCAAACACCAATACCATTAACCAAAATCAACGTAAAACACCAATACCAGTCACCAAAATCAACGTAATATAACAATACCAGCAATCACAATATGAAATCCATCTCAAAAAATGAGAGGAAGTCAAATACTCCACAAGTCCAAAAATAATGAAAGAATACTTAAAACTCTAAAGACATGACTATGAAGCAACTCTAAGAGTTTTCAAGAGGATGAACATAACAAGTAAATAAACTCTAGCCCAGGCAACAAATGCGGGGCTCATTAGGAATATGCTACCTCGAGATCTCTAGCTAACAAAATCCTAACCGTCACCTACATTCTCTATAAAAACAATAGCGAGGAGTGAGATAATAGGGACAAGTCATAAAACATTATGAAATAAATGCTCTTTCAAAAAACAGTGACAATAGATACATATGAAAGTATTTTTCAGAATAGTACATATCACTTTAAGTTCTTATCAATCATATTACATATAAATGTGAATAAAAACACATATCAAAAATACTTATTTCTCATATAAGTAAAGAACTTTCATAACATTAGTGGTCATATCTCAAGTAATGATAAATATGTCTTGTGAACATCTCAAATACCTAATTTCAGTATCATATCAAGTAAAAGCCTGCCCCACTGCAATTTCAAAGCATTCATTAATCCTTGTTTCATCAAAATCATGTATAAAATATGCAAATTAAGAATCACAAATCATGGAAAGATTACTAGTCACTGTACTCATATCGGAATACCAAACTCGTCACCCGAAGCAATCCGTATGACTTCCTTCGATCAATCTATAATCACATCATATCGAACACAAATTAATTTCCTTGTTTAGTCTAGTTCATAAAACTTTTGAATACCCAACCCTTGGGGGGTGTCATGTTTAACTGTTAATTCGTCGAATAGTAAATATACTCCAAAATAGTAAACTTAAAAATTTATTCATGTTCTAGTAAATATGAAATTTATTAAGTAAAATTATATGTCATGGTAAACTTGGAGTTTACTAGTACAAATAAGTTCATAAGTTGACATGAACGATTTTGCACATTGAGTGTTACATAACATATATATTAAAGAATTAAAAAATTCTTCGAAGAACATTATGGGTTCTCAAATTATCCTTCAAATAGTGATGGTAATATTTGTCACTAATGGACATGATGTGAAAGGTCATTGCGCATGTGATTGTCGTGCGACCTAATTTGATATAAATTTTATATCTTCCATCAAAATAAAAAATATAAAGTGATGGTGTGCTTGACATTTCAAAATAATGTTGAGGTCTGTCATGGAATATAATAAATTTCATGGTATGAGAATGAGTGTCGAATAAAAATTATAAAGCATGTACATATGATTATAGTTCATTCCTTGAAGAGAAGGAAACTTGTGATAAGCATCGTTGATGCTCGACCATTCTTGAAATGAATGTGTCAAGATGTGATATAATTTATGAATAAGGACATGCTCATGCATGGTTGGATAAGTATCACATATCACCTCTATGGGTGTAAACGATCATTGATAGCGTACTTGTAGTATGCCATATATGTTTTGATATGTTTATCATGGATTGCCAAAGGGTAAAAGCAAGAAACAAGTCTTATTTATATAATGTTTTAAGATTATGACCGTACTTATATAATTTTCTCCTTAAAGGAGATGTTCACCATATGAATGGTGTGTGAAATATGTGATAGTAAACAAAATTAATTGAGAGCTCCAAAAATGCTTAATAGTTACTATATGGAGGAATGAAACTGTTCATAATATTGGGATTGTAGTAAGTCTCAAAAGAAACTTATTAAATTTAAAATAATTGATCAAAAATAAATTTTATTGAGACTATAAATAATGAAAAGATGTTGTATTTTCATATTACTACAATCGAGGCAAGTTATAAATATTTATGTAAAAGATTATTCATTTTTTTCTCCTATGTGTAACACACAAATATGAGCATGGTGTCAGAGTCACATGCAATAGTAAATTAAAAAAATTACTAAAATAAATATCAATTGGCATGATGGTTGACCATCCCGGTTCAAATATGATGCAAAAATTATTGAGAATTCATGTGGTTATATATTGAAGAAATAGGAAGTTCTTCACGAATTTTGTTGTGCCACTTGTTCTCACAATGAATTGATCATTGTACCAGCTAAGGTTGGGATTATATTTCCTAAAATTTTGGAACATATAAAAAAGTGAATATGGATCCGTTCGCCTACCATGTGAATCGATTATTATTGTATGGTTTGATGGATGCATCTGTGAAATGGTCACATGTGCTTTTCTATTAACTTACAATTTAATTTTTGCAAAGTTGTTTGCTCGAATTCTTAAATTAAGAGCACAATTCTAAACTATAAATTATGTTGATAATGTTGATTGGTTTAGCAAAAATTGTATGCCTCCAATTCTAGCTAAGTCATTGAATTATGAGAATAAATCTTTCAAAAAAAATTTGGTATGAGATGTTCCATTTAAAATATAATAACATTCGTATGCATCAAGCTCACAAGGCTCCCTTTTCACTATTGATTTAGGGTCAGGAATCAAATAATTTTCATGTGCGGTACATGATTCAATTGCTCCACCACAACACACAAAGATGAATTTCAAAATGAGATTGAGATAAATATTAGATTTTCTAAATTAGGGGGAGATATGATTGACAGTTGAAAATTACGTATGAGATAAATTATCTATATTCTCATAAAAATATACACGTGAACTTAAAGTTCAAGAGATAACTCATTTGAAAAATGTTGCAAACTAATTTCAGATGTGTTTGCTGGCTCTATATAATAATTCAACTGTAAATGCTTCGATGAAAAGTCTGTAAATAGAGTCTATGGCATGCCTGAAACATGGTAGACCAAACGATTTTAAAGGTAAAACTCCTTAAAGAAAGAAAGGAGCAAATAATCAAGATAGTCATGATAATGAGACAAGTTCTTTGAAAGAGCACCGACATAACATTTCATAAAACCTTGGAAAAAGAGCTTTGGCATGAATCAAGCTCTGACTTTTCTCTAAAAAAAGCTACCAGATAGATCTAGATCTGATCGGATTTGAACTCTGAAGCAAAGTTGTGACCAGTAGATTCATGATTCCGGCCGATGGTCACACACCCCCGCCGGCTGACCAAGCTAACAGATCTAGATCTGATTGGATTTGAACTTTGAAGCAGAGCTGCAAGCAGTACAAAATACAAACCCAAGCATTATAGCAGCCTCCATCTTTCATGATTCCGACCAATGGTCAGCCGCCATCGCTGTCTGACCAATCTGATTTTCCCCCATTACCCTCAGTAACCAACATATCCCAACTCCCAAATACAATCATTCCAAATATCTCTCCTCTAGCTACCTCCTATGCAGCGATCATCCAACCTAATGATTATTTGAATAATATTACAAGGACAACGATTGCTGTCGATCCCATCCCAATAAAGAAAGTAGATCTAATAGATGGAATTCTAGTAGTTAAATGGACGGAGCAAGAAGTCAATAGAATGAACATAATTGAAAACTTGCAATATGCTATTATTGGCAAATTTTCTTATAGTTGGTCAGAATTATCAGAATTAAGAGATTTAATCCCTAAGCAATGTGGGATTAAAGGTGAATGTAAGATTGGTTTTCTGAGAAATAGACATATCTTAATGAGATTTGATCTAGAAGAAGATTTCATTAATATTATGTCTAAGAATGCTTATTACATCAATGCAAAGGATGGTAATTCATATCAGAAACTTCACAAGCAACTGCATGGATCTCATTTCCAGAACCCCTCCCCACCTTTTTTGTCAAAGAGGCATTGTTCTCATTGGCATCAGCTGTGGGAAAGCCTCTCCATCTTGATTCAGCAACTGTGACAAAACTTGCCCAAGTTGTGCTAGGGTGAAGGTCCAAATGGATTTGTTAGTAGAGAAACCTCAATTTGTTCACATGGAAATTGAAGATGAATCAGGCAAGGAAAATAGAATATGAAAGTGAAAATTCAATATGATTCTTTACCAGCATTTTGTAAAAGGTGTAAACTCCAAGGTCATAGTGAGGTCGATTGTAGGGTGTTATATCCAGAGTTGAGGAAGGACACTGAATTTCCTGGAGAAACAGAATTATCTGAGCAGCAAAATGCAAATCCAACAAAGGAGAAAGTGGTACACAAGACCCAACAAAGAAATTTTCAACAGTGGAATCCAACTAGGAGAAGATTCACATTGGAAAAGGACAAATTTTGTGATAATGCAAGAGATCCAAATGAAGATAACATGACCACTAAAAATCCTTTTGATAATTTACCTGAAGACGATGATGATAAGGGAAAAAAAGTAGGGTCTGAAGAAGACACGAGAAGCAGACAATGCGAAAACAATTAATAAGGAAGAACTTACCACTCGAAATTGGGTTAACTAAGCTTTTTACAAGAGGAGAGCATTAGATCAAGTGATAAGAAGAATAGTGGTGATCAAGAAGAGGCCCTTACTGATGTTGAGCCTGTGCAAAAAATGGGCAATGAAGAATCAGATGTGGTATCTACTGTAGAAGTCAGCAGTGTCAAAGAGTAGGGGCAGCAATACTAATAAAATCAGCAAGAAAATATAGACAACGCAGATATAGGAGCTGATGATCCCGTCAAGGCAAATAGTAACCTGCAGTATGATAATCTGGTGCATAATAATGGAAAAAAAATGGAGCAGGTGCAACTGCAGCAACAGAAACAATATTTAACAATCCTGCATAACACCAGTGATGAAGAAAGTAACCTGCAGAATGATCAGGAGTAACAACATGATGTAAATGTGGCCAATAAAGTAAATAATTTACAGATCAGTAATATAAATAAAAATTATGGTGATAAAGGTGAAGATGAAACTCTAGAAGCTGAGAACGACCTGGTTGACAAGGGTGGGGACAAAACTCTCTCACAGCAACAAATGGTGTTTAAAGGGATGGAGATAAAACTGTTAATTAAACCAGTTCCACAGGCCATTGTGGCTTTGACAGTTGATTCTCCTGTTAAGGTCCTACATGACATTGTTACACATAATATGGAGGAGATAATTGATCAGCATCAAGTGAAAGTAAATGATGAAATAAGCAAGAAAGGTACAGATGAAGATAAAAACCAGCACAATCTCAATCATGCTTTGAAGGTGGCAGATTTATCACCAAATATTCAGTTAAAAGGGAAGAAGAACAAGGCTAATGCTGAAATCAGTATGCCCACAAGAATTAGTTTTAAAAGAAGTGTTAGATCCACGTATAAATGATTTAGAAAGCACTTGTATGGAATATTAGATTAGTCAGAAGCCAACATGCTTTTAATAGGGTTCAAATGCTTAACAAACATCACAAGTTCTTCCTCATTGCACTAATGGAGCCTTTTTAGCACACGAGACACATTCAAAAGTATAAAAGAAGATTGGGTACGATGTTTTTTAATTACAATCAGAATGGTAAAATTTGTGTGTTCGTGCAGAAAAACATTCAAGTACAGATTTTATCAAACTCTGAATAGAAAATTACATTATAGATCACGTTTCAAGCCTCTGGGGATTCCTTTATCTGCACTTTAGTATATGCTAAGTGCTCAGCACTTGAAAGGCTAAATTTGTGGGATGATATCTATTCACTGAGTCATAATATGAGGTTACCTTGGCTTGTAGGTTGGGACTTCAATGTTATTTTGAATGATGAAGAGAATATAGGGGGTCTTCCTGTTTATCCTCAAGAATATGAAGACTTTGCATTTTGTGTGAACTCTTGTGAGCTTTTTGATATTAATTTTAAAGGAAGTCCATTTATATGGTGGAATGGGAGAGCTGATTCTGAATGTATATTTAAAAGACTCTATAGACTAATGATCAATCAATTTTTCTTGGTCATTTTGGAAATGTAGAATTGGAGCATCTTGTAAGAACAGGGTCTGACCATGCACCCATGTTGCTCAATTGTGGGGGTCAGACTACTAATATCAAGAGGTCTTTTAGATTTCAAAGATGTTGTGAAAGATAATTAGGTTGTAGTTAAGTCCGATGACATTTTTATTTGCTTGAAACAGAAGATGAAGAGGACTAAAGTGGCATTGTCTCCATAGATTAGGGAGAGATTTGGAGGTATTTTTAAACAACTGATAATAAGGGAAGATATTGTTAGGATTAAAGGTCTTTTTGAAGAACATCCATCTGCTGAAAATAGAGCTATTCTTCAAAAGGCACAGGCTGAGTTCAAACAGTATTTACACTATGAAGAAGAATTTTGGAGACAAAAAGCTGGTGTTCAACGGTTTACTGAAGGAGACAAGAACACAAAATTTTTTCATAGTCTTGTGAAGGGAAGAAGAAAAAGGTTGCAGATCAAAAGAATCCTTAAAAGGGATGGGATTTGGGCTGAACATTCTGAAGAGGTTGCTGGTGAGACTGTGGCCTTCTTTCAAGATCAATTTACTAGTGCAGAGACTGAGACTGACCTTTTTTAAACTGATCATATTTCCATACTGGTTACAGAAGATGATGATAATGCCATGTTGAATGTTAATCCTACTGTGGAGGAAATTAAGAAGGTGGTTTTTTAGCTTAGTAGTGATAGTGATAGTGGGCCTGATGGTTTTACTGGGAACTTCTATCAAGTCTGCTGGGATATTGTAGGAAGAGATATTTTCAACGTAGTGGAGGCTTTTTTTAATGGTTCCGTGATCCAGAGTAACGGTGAGATTGACGAGGATGTCTCGCACCGTATTGGGGCGGGATGGATGAAGTGGAAACTCGCGTCGGGGGTGCTGTGTGATAAGAAGGTGCCGCCCAAGCTTAAAGGCAAATTCTACAGGGTGGTAGTCCGTCCGGCCTTGTTGTATGGAGCGGAGTGTTGGCCAGTTAAGAACTCCCACATCCAAAAAATGAAGGTGGCAGAAATGCGGATGTTGCGCTGGATGTGTGGACTGACTAGAGGGGATAGAGTTCGGAATGAGACTATCCGGGAGAAGGTTGGTGTGACTTCAGTGGAGTGCAAGATGCGGGAAGCACGATTGAGATGGTTCGGACACGTGAAGAGGAGGGGCATGGATGCCCCGGTCCGTAGGTGTGAGAGGCTAGCGTTGGATGGTTTTAGGCGGGGTAGGGGTAGGCCGAAGAAGTACTGGGGTGAGGTGATTAGGCGGGACATGGAACAGTTACAGCTCACCGAGGACATGACCCTAGATAGGAAGGTCTGGAGGGCACGAATTTCGGCAGAGGATTAGGGCCAGTTTGGGTCGCTAGTGTAGGGAATTACTTGGTGGGGGTGTTATTCCTGTTATGATTCCGTGTTCCGTGTTCCATGTTTTATTACGAATCTGTGTGCTTTCCTCTGCTTTCCTCTGTTTTATATTACTTATGGGTGCCGTATTTATGTTATGTAATCTGCTTCTGTGCTTTACTATGTGTTTGTGTGGTATCTCGTGCCTTGAGCCGGGGGTCTATCGGAAACAGCCTTTCTACTTCATCAGAGGTAGAGGTATGGACTGCGTACATCTTACCCCCCCAGACCCCACTAGGTGGGAATACACTGGGTTTGTTGTTGTTGTTGTTGTACTCTTCCCAAATCTATTACTCATACTAACCTTGTCCTATTGCCTAAGAAAGAAGTTATTCAATTCTTTTCTGATATGAGACCGCTTAGTTTAAGTAATTTTCTTATCAAAGCTATCTCTAGAGTGATTGATGATAGGTTGAAAAGACTTCTCCCAATACTAATCTCCCCTAATCAGTCTGGATTTGTTAAGGGAAGAAGCATCACAAAAAATATCCTCTTAGCTCAAGAAATTATTTCAGATATCAGATTAAGAGGAAAACTAACAAATGTTGTGATTAAGATTGACATATCCAAGGCTTATGATAGAGTGAATTAGGGATTTTTTTATCAGGGTTATGGAAAAAATGGGGTTTAACAGACTGGTTGTAGATAAAGCGTAGAGATTGGTATCAAATAATTGGTATTCAGTCCTCATTAACGGGCAAGCTCATGGCTTCTTTCATTCTTCTAGAGGTCTTAAATAGGGAGATCCGCTTTCCTCTGCATTATTTATTTTGGCTGCAGAAGTTCTTTCTAGAGCTTTAAATAGTTTGTTCCATAATCAGGATTTCAAAAGATATGGAATGCCTAAGTGGAGTGAGGATATTAATCATCTTTCATATACAGATGATACTATTATATTTTTTAGTACAGAGAAGAAGTCACTTGATTTGGTTATGGAAAGGTTAGGCTTATATAAAGAGCAATCTAGGCAGAAGATTAATAAAGAGAAGAGTTGCTTCTATGTGTATAGTAAAATTACTCATTCTATTGTTCAAATTATTGAGGATTGTACTGGCTTTACTAGGGGAAAGTTTCCATTGACTTATCTTAGTTGTCCTATTGGCCATGTAAGGAAGAGGAAAATTCACCTTTCTGATCTCAGGAAAAAAGTTCAAGGCAAATTACAGGCTTGGAAAGGGAAACTTTTATCTTTTGATGGTATGTCTGTGTTAATTAATATTGTTTTGCAGAGTATTCCCATATACCTCTTATCTGTAATAACACCTCCTAAATGTGTTATTCATGATATGCATAGATTGTTTGCTAAATTTTTATGGAACTTTAAGGAAGAGAGGAGAAACAAACATTAGGTATCATGGTTTGATATTTGTAAGCCTAAGGTGGAAGGTGGGTTAGGCTTTAGATCTCTTTTTGATGTGTCCAAGGCAATGTTTGTGAAGCTTTGGTGGATTTTCAAAACTAAAAAGTCAATGTGGTCTATATGTATGTAGAATAAATATTGTAAGAGACATAGACCACAATTGGTAGAATGGAATGGAGGTTCTCAGACTTGGAAGTTTATGTTAGAAGCCAGGGATTGCGTTGATCAACAGATTTGGTGGAAATCAAACTGTGGTCATTCTAGTGTATGGTTTGATAACTGGACACAATTGGGTGCCCTGTACTATTATTTCCCAATTTCTCATTCTAACAATTTTGATTTTGAAGAGGTAAAACAGTTGATAATTCAGGGACATTGGAATGAAAAGCTCATGCTACAATTACTACCAGAAGATGTCTGCAAGCATGTCCAAAATGAAATTGGAGTAGTAGAGGATACAGAAGAATGGGACACAACAAGATGGATGTTGACTAGCTCTGGGAAGTTTACTGTTGGAAGTGCTTGGAAGTTATTGAGACAAGGTAATGATGAACAAGAAATAGCTAAGAAAATTTGGGTGAAAGGAGTTCCATTTAAATTTTCTTTCTTTCTTTGGAGATTGTGGGAAAAAATACCCATTGGGAGGTTCTTGTCAAGATTAAAGAGGTGAATGAAGCTAAATGTTACTGCTGTAATACTGCAGAAGAAATTTTTGAACACCCTTTTGTGACTTGTTCTACGGCAAAAAAATTGCGGAACACTTTTGTTCCTATTGCTGATGTGCAGGGACCATTTTTACAGGTTGGAGATACCATACAAAAATGGTGGAGTAAAGAATGTTCATCAAATCTTAAACCTCTCTTCAAGGCAGTCCCATCATTTATCACTTGGAAAATTTGGAAAAGGAGAAACATAATTTCTCATGGAGGTAAGATGTCTTTTTATGGTATGGTTATGGAGATCAACAGAAATTTATACCATCTGGATACTGTTAGTTATCCTTGGTTGCAAAACATTCCTAATACTTGGCATCTAATGGTTCATTTTCTTACTGAATATACACCCATTATTGATTGTATCGTGGTGTACTGGAGATTGCCTAGATTAGGGACTTACAAATATAACTCAGATGGCGCAGTGAAAGGAGTTGGAGGTCCTAGTGCTGGGGCTTTTGTTATTCAAAATGATGAAGGCAATTTGATTCATGTTGAGTCTTTTCATTTGGGAAATACTTCAGTTCTAATGTCTGAAGCAGTGGCTTTGAGAAAAGGACTGGAATATTCTATACAACATCAGTACTTACCAGTACAGTTGGAGACCGACTCTTTAATGCTACAAAAGCTTTTGAATGGAATTTGGGAGGTTCCTTAGAGCATTCTGGTGGAGGTGAAAAGGATTAATGGTCTGACAATGAATGTTGATGCAACAGTGGAGCACATCTTTACAGAAGGCAACACTCTTGCAGACTATTTAGCCAATCAGTTTTTTTTTTGCAGGCACAACGGATATAATTTATTTAGTTTCCCAAGATTTACCAGCAAAAGGAAAAGCAATATTACAGTTAGATAAAACACAAATCCTCAATCTTAGAATTAGAAACATTTAAAATAGGAGTTTCAAAGCACAAGCGTAACTGATACACATAAAAGAAATACCATACATAGATGATAAAGAAATATTAAGAACAAGACAACATTGAAAAGGCAAAATTTGTACCTGCAAATTTGCACGAGTGGATATATAAGGCATTAGGCTGGTTATGCTGAGATGATAATTATTTGTGGCCTTCTTTTGCAGTGGTATTAGCTTCTTGGGGTTTAACCTACAGAGAAGTCCATGGATGAGTAAAATCAAAGTGTAACAGTGCACAAACATAATAGAGGAGAAACTTTTGTTCACATATCTTCATTTGTGGTGTAGCTCTGACTAATCTGAGTTGAAGAAGTATTCAAAGGTCTGATTTCATGGCACTTGTGAGAGTTTTGAGTGTCTTCAGTGAAATCTGTCCAAACTCGGATTGATTTTGATCTCTGTCTACATATTGGAGGTGAGAAAAGGACCCGTTGCTGATGTAGTGACCTTTTCTTTTTAGTTTTTTATGTTTATTAATTTTTTTTCCTTATAACTTATTTGTTTTCTATTTCTATTTTCGGGTTGGGTCACTTTTGGGCTCATACCCTTGTAAATATTAAACCTCTTTTATTGTGTAATAAAAGGTCCTACAAACCAACTCTTTGGTTTAAAAAAAAAAACTTAAATAGTAATGAACATGAAGATATATTCATAAATTATGTCTTATTGGAATGAATGTCAAAAAATCATCGATGATTCTTTGATATAATACAACGCTCAATATTATAAATAGTATCGAGAATCTTGAATATAAATCTGTCAAAAATATGAACAGATAAATTATTGGTCAAATAAAAATATGTAATTCAAGTAGTTTTTTTACTTGAAAAGTGAATATTTGGACTCATAATTCAAAGACCAGAAATATAATGTCAGTGGGCACAAATGATTTACTATGTGGAAAGCAAAATTCATAAGATATAAAGTATGACTTATGCCTTGAGGCATAAAGGTTTCACAAAGTTACTGGCGTTATTTTAGGAGAATTCTTCTCCTGTGGTGGATGAAACGAGTTTTGTTTCAGCATGACAATATTGAAAAGTTTGAATATGTATAATGAATTATTATCATGTCTACCTTGATAATAAAGATTATATGAAAATCTTTGAAGAATTATAAATACTATAAAGCAATTTCGTTGAATACTCCAATGAATATTGTAATACCTCGTGCGTTTTTAGCTTAATTCAGCTCTTAGTGCTTGCTTAAGACACTAAGAATCTAAAATAAAACTAAGAGTTGAGACTTACTCTTTTCTAAAACTCCTAAACTTTTATGATGTCATTCCCGACTTTTCCGGCCTTAGAATATCAATTTTAAAGTTTATTCATGATTGGGGCTGTCAAAGGTACATCTCGGGTGAGTTTCAGAATTTTTGGGCAAGCGTAAGGATATCTTTGGAAGTCCAAAACAACACCTGTGTGCGATTAGCGTGCGACACACGCTCTAGTCCACCCCTAGGGAGCATGCGGCGCACGCTCCATAACACATTCCTGAATTTTTCATCTTTTGATTTTGCGCATTGGAGGACAATAAGTTCTTTTGTCTCACATCAAAACCGTTATAAACACATAATTTCAGCTTCAAATAGCATAGATACATTATTATTCACCTTTTTTATCACAAGAACAAAGTACGACAATGCATATCAGCTTAACCCCATTTAGTATACCAGTACTTTCAAAGTACGACTGTATACTCGTTTCTTGCTCTATGATGTCTCATATCATAGGTTTGGATGCTCAGGTTCTTAACCATACTTAGACGCTCTAGTGCATCCGCATCAGTAGCAGTGATGATTTCTCATGTTCCGAGGACCATTTATGTTTATTTCAGTTCAATTCAGTAGTCGATCGCAATTAGTTGGGGACCTATCCCATCAACTCCTCAGTCAGTCAGTTAGAGTCTTTCAGAAATTTCCAGTCAGTTATTTAGGTATCAGATGTTATTGACAGTCTTACAGATATTATTTTTAAATAGTTGTTTTCAGTATTTCGATTTTGTATTGTTTTCATATTTTAAACCTTATGGAATTTTCAACTAAGTTTCGCACATAGTCTTTGTTATTTTTATATAGTGCTCACGGTAAGTACCAGCAAGAGTTAGCTTATAGTCCTTCGGGGCTGTAGGCACCATGCGATGCCTAGGGTGTACTCTCGGGGAATTACAAACTTGGTATTAGAGCCTAATATTTTAAAGTATCCTAGGGAGTCTGAAAGCTGCACTGAGTCAAGTCTTGTGCATGGGTGTGAAGCGCGCCACACTTAAGGGCAAGAAGCTATATGATGTTTTAGGAAAGGTTTCCCTTCTTTCAGTGTCCATATCATGCGATTGAGCATGATCATAATTTATACACTCTTTCTAATCTAATTTCCTGTCACGCCTCAAATCCTATTGGGGCGGACTGGCACCCGTAACCGAGGAGGCTCGGGAGAACCAGCTCATAACCTTATACTTCCCATCCATACCTCTATGACAACCCGAAATTCGGACAACATCATGTCGCATATAAAAGGAAATAATCACCTGTATAAGCTCGAGTATACATATAGATGTATATACAATACTTGGCCGTTGGAGCCATCACGTCTATTAACAAAATACCACTTTGACTGTACATTAGGTCTACAAAGCCTCTAGACAATACACAGAGTTAACTAAGGTCGGGACACACCCCGCCATATAACTAACTTCTATATAATACCAAAAGTGACTGGATATGACACGGAAAGCCCCGAAGCAAACTGGAGCTCACCAAAAGCAGCTGGGTATCCTGGCTCCTGCTTGTGCGGTGTATGAGCTGAGGTACCTATGCCTGCAGCATGAAATGCAGGTCCCCCGTGGGGGACGTCAGTACGAAATATGTACTGTGTATGTAAAGCTGTAGATAATCACATATGATATAGGAGCTCAATAGAAATCAGAAACAAGTAAATAAATCGTAATAGGAGTGGACCACACTTACTAGAACTTGTGATAACCTGTACATTGTATTTATTCAATCACTTTACCTTCGTTCTTATCATCTTTGTAATCATTACTGTACTGTACTGTGACCATTAGGCTGCCTCCAGTACATATCAACTGGGATCGACCCATGCTAGGCTTATGCCACTGGGATACCACCCATAAACACATAAATAGAGATCGACCCATGATAGGCTTATGCCCCTGGGATACCACCCGATAAGAGAGAACTTTCATCACTTAGTTCAATTAATCTTTGAGATTGTTATTTCGGTTGCCACCACATTTTTGATACTTTGAAACAATGATACATCAATAAGAGACATATAAATAGACCATCAATGCAATAACAATAAAGTAAGAACTCATTGGCACATCAATAAAGTGTTTTGGAGTCATCAATGCCATAACAATGAAGTAGGAACTTTTTGGTATATCAATGAAACGTTTTGGAGTCATTAATAGCACATGGATCTTGTTCGAGTAACCGGATACCTTCTGACATTCATTAGTGCAATAAATATGTAAGATTTAGAAAACAAGTATTGGAATGTCTTGACATCTTGTAGGGTGGAAACAAGTTCATTGGTAACGTAGGACATTATACAAAATCATTATGGATCACATGTTACTGAATAACTTTGAAAACTTTCTTAATAGAACAATTGTTCACTTTCATGCCAAAGATATGGTATAGAGTATGCTTTACATACCTGACTGTCAACCTTCAATACTAGTCCCAAATGGACTTCTCGTCTTTTCGGATTACTTATCTACAATGAACATATATAGCAATCTAGTATTAGCGACCAAACGTCACAATTCAATTATTTGAATTCACCAAACTAGTGGTTAAGTAGTAAGCCTTAATTACACCATAAAGGGTGTCACTTTAACCCTCTTATACTCCAATTACATTCACATGCCATGCATATTCATACAACATCCTTCAATATCAAGTTTGAATTCATTTATCCTTCCAACCAATCCATTAAACCAAATTGAGCCATAGACATAAATAATCATCAATTCAATAGTATATCACCATATCCACCTTCCATAACTCAATTACCATATCCACCTTCCACAATTCAATACAACCAAACCATGCAAAATAGTCCATAACCCTATTTCCATCACTTTTCAATAACAACCAATACATATAATCCTCTATCACACATATACATATGGAAGAGAACAAACGCAAACAATATTCATACCTTAGAATTCACCTCTTGATTATGCAATCCTATTTGCACAAATAATAGGTGCCGTTTGAAGCTCTCGAGATGACAAACGCAGTTATCGGATTACTTTGGAATTTCTACGGTTGAATCAAAAGTAATTTAAAGGTCAAATTTGGATAGGGTTTGTTCTTTCTCAATGATTGATGATGAAAATGAGTTTTTGAACTTATATACATGTATATATACACATATTCCCGTCCATAATATCATAGGGAATGACCAAAGTGCCTTTAAAATTTAAATAATGTCAAATCTGTCCTTTGGTAGACTGTTTTGATAAGCTAAAGTAGATCGACCATAACTCTTTGCTCCAATATCTAATTTAGGTGAAGTTAGCATCGTTGGAAAGATAATTCAAAGGGATTTCATTTCATATAAAGTAGGCCACCCAGTTCGTCCTGTACAAGGAGTTATGGTCGTTTGAATTTGACCCTAAAAATCTGTTTTGAGAGGCTGAAGTAAAACGAGTATAACTCCTTACTCAGACGTTGGATTTGGATGAAACCAATTGCATTGGAAAGAAGACTCAAAGATATTTCTTTTCATAGGTCGCAGCTCTCCCAGTTCATTATATTAAGGGAGTTATGATCGTTCAAATTTGACCCAAAAAATTGGTTGGCCTCAGTAGTTTGTGTGCAGGAAATTTTCCTACACATTTACTATTCCCAATATCCCGGCCACCGTTTTATAGTTTCGAACGTGCTCGATTATATCCAAAACCTATCCGTTTTTGAAAATCTTTATATCGTTGGAAAGCTTATTCAATAACCTTCGTATGGAACCATCGACGGGAAAATTCCGGTATAAATAAAATTAATTCCATATAAATAAGACCAATACACGTACTTGAATACGCCAATACACGTACTTGAATACGGGGTGTTTCATTTCCTTTTCGTTTACAAAAGATGCCTCCCAGAAAGACTAATGGAAGGAGAAACAGGAATCAGCCTGCACCTCCACCTGTTCAGGAAGATCCCTTGAATGAGCCGGTCTCTCATGCTGAATTTTGAGCAGCTTTCACTACCTTAGCTCACTCATTAGCATCCCAGAATAATCAGTCGGCTGCCATTCCATTTATTCCAGAAGCCAATACTACCGCATCTAGGATTCGGGATTTTACCCAAATAAACCCTCCTCTATTTTTGGGATCTAAGTATGATAAGAATCTACAGGAATTCCTTGAAATGGTTTAAAAGGTAACTGATATTATGGGTGTGACCTCTAGTGCGAGTGCAGAGTTGGGTACTTATCAGTTACAGCATGTTGCTCACACCTAGTATAAGCAGTGAAAGAAAGATAGAGGGGCAGATGCGGGACCTGTTGCATGGGAGGAGTTTGCTTCAGATTTTCTAGGTAAGTTTTTTCCCTTGGAATTAAGAGAAGCTAAGGTGAAGGAGTGTATTAATCTGAGGCAGGGGAACATGAGTGTGAAAGAATATTCTCTTATGTTTACTCGGCTAGTCAGGTAAGCTCCTAATGTTGTGTCTAATGATAGGTCTAGGACGAGTAGGTTTATCTCTGGTGTAGCTGATAGCATGGTCAATGAGTGTAGTCCGTGATGTTAATTAAGGAAATAGGCTATTCTAGGTTGATGGTCCATGCTCAACTGATTGAGGAGAAGAAGTACAGGGAAAGAGAGAGGAAGAAAAAGAGGGCTAGAATGGGTAGATTCAGTCTTGCTCAGTCGAGGTCAGAGGGTGGTAACCGTCCTCAATTCCATCAGAAATATTCATCCCTAGCTCTATCTTCAGCTAGTGCGCTAACACTGAAGCTTTGAAATGATATTCGGGATAAGGCGTCAGGCCTTAAACTCTAGGGAAGTATGAACAGTGGTCGCAAAAATCCTCTTTTCCAGAAATGCGGTAGAAACCATCTAGGTATGTGTAGAGATGACACCGATGTATGCTTTAGGTGTTGGAAGCCAGGACACTAGACCAGGGATTGCCCACAGAGTGGTCAGCAGGGTCAGTCCAGTCGTCCCCTAGTTTCATCCAATCGCCCGACTCAGCAAGGTGCCGCTTCCAGTGCCACTATTGGTCATCGCCCAAATAGATCGTATGCACTTTAGTCCCGACAGGATCAGAAAAATTCTCGTGATGAGTTTAATGGTAAGTTACAAGTTTTCATTTACATGTTTATGCTTTATTAGACCCCAGAGCTTCTCTTTCTTTTGTAACTCCCTACATAGCTATCAATTTCGGCGTTATTCCTGACACTTTAGTGGAACCCTTCTCAGTGTCTACCCCAGTAGGTGTCTCTATTGTAGCCAGACGGGTATACAAGAACTGTCCAGTCATAATATCTTAGAAAGTTACTTTAGTCGATCTTGTAGAGTTAGAGAAGACTGATTTTGATGTCATTCTAGGCATGGATTAGCTCCACTCATGCTATGCTTCAGTTGATTGTATAAATGGAGTGGTTTATTTTTAATTTCTGAATAAACCAGTCCTTGAATGGAAGGTGGTGCTTCAACATTTAGGGGTCAACTTGTTTACCATTTAGTAGTAAGGGAATTTCCAGATGTGTTCCCTGAAGATCTTCCTGGAGTTCCTCCCGGAAGGGAAATTGACTTCATAATAGACCTACTTCCAGATACCCAGCCTATCTCTATTTTGTCATATAGAATGGCACCAGCAGAACTCAAAGAGTTGAAAGAACAATTGAGAGACCTTTTAGATAAGGGATTCATTAGGCCCAGTGTTTCCCCATGGGGCGCTCCAGTCCTTTTCGTGCGAAAAAAGATGGTTCTCTTCGTATGTGTATTAATTACCCTCAATTGAACAAAGTCACCATCAAGAATAAATACCCATTTCCCAGAATCGATGACTTGTTCAACCAACTTCAAGGTGATAGTTACTTCTCTAAGATAGACCTCAGATCCGGCTATCGTCAACTCAGAGTCAGAGAACGTGATATTTTGAAAACAACTTTCAGAACTCGGTATGGTCACTTCGAATTTCTAGTCATGTCTTTTGATCTTACCAATGCCCCAAAAACTTTCATGGACTTGATGAACATGGTGTTCAAACAGTACTTAGACATGTTCGTTATAGTCTTCATTGACGATATTCTTAACTATTCCCGTAATGAAACTGATCATGCAGACTACCTCAGAATTTTATTGCAGACTCTTGGAGCTCATCAGTTATTTGTCAAGTTTTGTAAGTGTGAGTTTTGGCTAATATCAGTAGCTTTTCTTGGCTATATAATTTTTGGTGATGGCATTAGAATTGATCCTCAAAAGATCAAAGCTGTGAGAAACTAGCCCAAACCCATTTCTCCATCAGACATCAAGAGTTTTTTGGGTTTGGCTGGATATTACCAAAGGTTTATTGAAGGTTTTTCGTCTATTGCATCCCCATGCCCAGATTGACTCAGAAAAAAGCCAAGTTTATGTGATCAGATTCTTGCGAGAAAGATTTTTCAGGAGTTGAAGACTTGACTCACCTCAGCCCCAATTTTAACATTGTCAAATGGTTCAGACAGGTTTGTTGTGTATTGTGATGCTTCCAGAGTTGGTTTGGGTTGTGTATTGATGCAGAGAGGTAAGGTCATAGCCTATGCCTCTAGACAGCTTAAGCCCCATGAGAAGAATTACCCTACTCATGATCTTGAATTAGCAGTCGTTGTGTTTGCCTTGAAAATTTAGAGGCATCATCTGTATGGGGTGCATGTTGATTTGTTCACGGATCACAAGAGTTTACAATACGTGTTTTCGCAGAGAGAGTTGAATCTTAGTCAAAGAAGGTGGTTAGAATTGCTGAAAGATTATGATATGAGTGTTTTGTATCATCCAGGCGAGGCCTATGTAGTGTCAGATGCCCTTAGTAGATTGTTATGGGTAGTGTTGTGCATGTTGAGAATGATATGAGAAATTTGGTTCAGGAGGTTCATCAGCTTGCCAGATTAGGTGTTCGTTTAGTAGACTTAGCTGAGGGTAGTGTATGGGATCAAAATAGTTCAGAATTTTTCTTGGTTGTCGAAGTGAAAGAAAATCAAGATAGGGATCCCAATCTAGTTAAGTTGAATGAGTCAGACGGAGATTAGAGGGTAGAGGTTGTCTCCCAAGAAGGAGATGGTTTGCTGCATTGCCAGGGTAGATTGTGATGCCATGTGTAGATGTCCTGAGGTAGTGGGTCCTTGCAGAAGTGCATAGTGTGTGTTACTCTATTCATCCAGGGGCCACTAAGATGTACCGCGATTTGCGGGAACTCTATTGGTGGAGTGGAATGAAGAGGGATGTTGCAGAGTTTATAGCTAAGTACTCTAATTGTCAGCAGGTCAAGGTTGAGAATCAAAAGCCTAGTGGTTCTGTGCAGGAGTTCAGTATTCCCACTTGGAAGTGGGAAGAGGTGAACATGGATTTCGTGGCAAGTTTGCCTCGCTCACATCGCCAATATGATTCAATTTGGGTATTATAGATAGAATGACCAAATCAACCCATTTCTTGTCTATCTATACCTCTTATTCAGCCGAGGACTATGCTAAGCTCTATATTAGAGAGTTGGTTAGATTGCATGGAGTCCCGTTGTCCTTCATTTCAGATAGGGATACTCAGTTTACCTCTCAGTTCTGGAAGGCTTTTCAGAAGGGCCTTGGTACCCAAATTTATCTCAGTACAGCCTTTCATCCTCAGACAGATGGTTAGGCAGAGAGGACTATTCAGACCTTAGAGGACATATTGAGAGCGTGTGTTATTGATTTAAGGGTAGTTGGGATGACCACTTGCCTTTGATTGAGTTCGCGTATAATAACAACTATTACTCCAGTATTCAGATGCCCCCATTTGAGATTCTTTATGGAAGAAAGTGTAGATCTCCTATCGGTTGGTTTAAGGTAGGGGAGACCGCGTTGATAGGGCCAGATTTAGTATTTGATGCAGTGGAGAAAGTTCAGTTAATAAGAAAAAGGCTTAAAAAACCCCAAAGCCGAAGAAGTCCTATGCATATGTGAGGAACAAAGACCTTGAGTTAGAGGTTAATGACTTGGTTTATTTGCGAATCTCTCCCATGAAGGGAGTGAAGAGATCTGGCAAAAAGGGGAAGTTCAGTCCCCGATATGTAGGCCCTTACAGGATATTAAGTCATTGTGTAAAGGTAGCTTACGAGCTTAAATTTTCTGCGGAGTTGGCATTAGTCTATCCAGTGTTCCATGTGTCCTTGTTAAAGAAGTGTATTGGTGACCCAGTGGTTGTAGTTCCCTTAGAAAGTGTAGATGTTCAGAACACTCTCTTACAAAGAATTCCCAGTCAAAATTCTTGACCATCAAATTCGTAGACTAAGGAACAAAGAAGTTCCTTTGGTCAAAGTCCTTTGGCGAAACCAGTCTGATGAGGGAGTCACTTGGGAAGCAGAAGCAGACATTCGAACCAAGTACACTCATTTCTTCTTCGCAAACTCAAACTCAGCTTAAGGTAAACAGTCTTCCTTAGATTTATTCTACTTCATACTCAATTCCAACTGCATATCATTCTCATGTCATTCATGCATACATGAATCAGTTCAGCCATGTGTTATGTTTCAAGATTCAGTCATATTTTAGTTGTGCATGTCAGTATATAACCTCAGTCTATAAGTATTCTCAGCTTAACTAGTCTCATTCGAGGATGAATGTTCTCAAGGGGATATATTGTAATACCCCATGCAGTTTTAGCTTAATTCAGCTCTTAGTGCTTTCTTAAGACACTTAAAATCTAAAATAAAACTAAGTGTTGAGACTTACTCATTTCTAAAACTCCTAAACTTCGATGATTTCATTCCCGACCTTAGAATGTCGATTTTAAATTTGATTCATGATCGGGGTCAAGGTTTTCAAAGGTACATCTCGGGTAAGCTTCAAAATTTTTTAGCAAGCGTAAGGATATGTTTGGAAGTCCAAAATAGCAGCTGCGTGCGATTAGCGTGAAACGCACGCTCCAGTCGACCCTAGGGAGCATGCGATAGAGCATGCGGCGCACGCTCCATTCCAGAGCTCCAGAGCATGCGACGCACACTCCATAACACGCTCCTAAATTTTTCAGCTTTTGATTCCGTGTATTGAAGGACAATATGGTCTTTTGTCTCACATCAAAACCATCCTAAACACATAATTTCAGCCCCAAATAACATAGATACATTATTATTCACTTTTTTCCTCTCAAGAACAAACCCTAGCTCTTCAACATTCAAGTTTAACTCTCAAGAAACGCACCAAGAACTTCACAAATTTTTCAAGCAAGGTATGTTATGTGTTGATTCATGGACCCTTTTCATCCATGGGGTTCAAGAACCCTATTTTCAAGTTCAATTGTGATATTAACATGTATTTATGAATTTTATCCATGAACTTTCATGAATTTTGACTTTATACCATGTTTACAAGTGTTTTTTCGTTGGGATTAGTTCTTGACATGTTTGGAGAATGAAAATTTCATATTGAAATCCCTAACCCATGATTTTAGTATTGAAGTTATGTTACTATCATGTGTATTAAACTAATTCCATGTTTTAACTCACAACCCTCATGTGTTTAATGAAATGCCTCATAGATAAATTTTTAACAATGACTATTTATAATGTTCTCCAAGTTGTATTATGGTTTCAAATGCTCTCATGTGTTCTTATTGATATCATTATCGAGTCCTGGGGTTATGAATACCCGAAAACTTAGTTGTTTACTTAGTTTAAATACTTTCAGAAGGGGTTTCGAATACAGTAGAGCATTATCAGTTTAGTTAGTAAGCTCAGTTTAGTCCAGTAATTAGAGTCAGTTCAGTTCGAAGTAGTATTTAGTACTGAGTTAACCCAGGGATGGGGACTCACCTGCTAGTTGAGGGTGTGACCTTTAGTAGCAGTCCCTGCATTCCAGAACTACGTAGCCAGAATAGATTGAGACGTTAACCTGCCAGTTGAGGGTTGACACATATCTCATTTGGGCCCTGCCAGTTGAGGGTGACCCTTAGTCCTTTGGGATAACTCTTCAGTGGATCCATATAGCCATTGTTAGTACCTATGGCATGGTACTGACACCCTTCCAACTGGGGTTATAGGTTGGACCCCCTCTAAGTTATTTTGGGGCATGTCGGTTAGATGATAGCTCTCACAGTTTTAGTCCACTAATCAGTCTAGTACTTAATTTCAGGTTTGCTTGACCATGCCATACAGTCACTAGTTGTGTAATAGCAGTATTTCAGCATGTCGGGTTATAAACTATATCAGTTTTATGTTATATGCTTGGTTATGCATTCTCAAATTTTATAGCTTTCATGCATGCTATACATCAGTTATCTTATGCCATACTTATAATTAGTTCTTATTCATACACATAAGCCATGCATATTAGTTTAACCCCATTTAGCATACTAATACATTCAAAGTACTAATCGCATACTCGTTTCTTATGCTATGATGTCTCATATCATAGGTTCGGACGCCCAAGTTCCTGACGCATTTTGAAACTTCCATACGTCCGCTGCAGTAGCATGGTGAGTCCTCTTGTTTCGAGGACCATTTATGTTTATTTCAGTTTAATTCAGTAGTCGGTCGGAGTTAGTTGAAGACCTGTCCCATCAACTCCTCAGTCAGTCAGTTAAAGGCTTTCGAACATTTCCAGTCAGTTATTCAGTTATCAGATGTTATTGACAGTCCTACAGATATTGCTTTCAAACGGATGTTTTCAATATTTTGATACCATATTATTTTCGTATTTTCTACCTGATGACGTTTTCAGCTAAGTTCCGCATATGTTCTTTGTTATTTTATATAGTGCTCACGGAAGGTTCCAACATGGGTTAGCTTGTGATCCTTTGGGGTTGTAGGCACCATGTGACGCCCAAGGTGTACTCTCGAGGCATTACAATTATATAGATCACTTAACTTAAAAATAAATCAATTTTAACTTCATGAAAATGATTAGTACCTACCATGTTTTAGTGCAGTTGGTGTACTTATGAATTATGGAGCATTATTTACAAGAATAAAATGATGTTTTACTCGATGCGAGTATAATACGCGCTTTATTCTTTTTTTCTTTGTTGAGATTTTGTCCTACAAGGTTTTCATGACAAGGTTTTTAATGAGGCAACTAACAATGCGTATTATTGGATGTATACTCAGAGTATTTGACAAATGAAATATTTTTTCATCGATGAACATACATTGAAAAGGTATTTATGTGATTCACATGAAATTCAATCTCAGATGGGCTATTTACTTATATATGAAGATACAACTAAATCATGGCGTTCGCTGAAATATACAACAATTGTCTCTTTTTCAAATCATGCTAAGATAATTGGTATTCATGAAGCAAGCCAAAAATATGTGTGGTTAAAATCCATGATACATCTCAATCGAGAAAAATATGTCTGGAATGTGATAAAGTGCCTATGATTTTATATGAAGATAATGAAGCATGCATAGTGCAATTAAAAGGAGAATTCATAAAAGGAGAGAGTAAAACATATTTTGCCAAAACTTTTCTACTCACATGAGCTCCAAAAGAATGATAATATTAACATGTGATAGATTCATTTAAGTGACAATATTGCTGATTTATTCATCTTGCGAAAGATTCGTTCAAGTGACAATATTGTCGATTTATTCACCAAGTCTCTACCAACTGCAACTTTCGAGAACATGGTGCACAAGATTCAGATGCAGAGATTCAAGTCATTAAATTAAAGTTTTCATCAGGGGAAGTAAAATACGCGTTGTACTCTTTTTTCTTTAACCAAGGTTTTGTTCCAATCAAATTTTTCTGGTAAGGTTTTTAATGAGACAACACTAAAGGCGTATTACAAGATGTGTGTACTCTTTTTCCTTTACTAGGTTTCTTTCCATTGGATTTTTTCTAGTAAGAATTTAATGAAACACACTATCTATTAATGGACATCCAAGGGGGAGTGTTATATAATATAGATGTCATGTGACATATGTATGTGTGGAATGTCATCAATTAGAAATGATAGTAGTAGTCAAATTGAATGTGAACCCCAAGAGTTACTTGTTCAATTTGGATTTGAATGCCTAAGGCAGTTGGCCAAACTGCCAAACTTGAAGTTACTTGTTCAATTTGAATATATTTGAATACCTAAGAAAGTTGACCAAGTTGTCAACTTGATATCAAGTTTGACAACATTATGGAGTAAGTTTGGTAGTCTATAAATAGTCACTCTTTTGTACATTTTTATTGATACTATATCTAAGTAGTAAAAGCAAAAGTATTGCTTCCTTTATTTCAAAATAATTGAATTGTTGAGCTATTTGTTAATGTCTAAAATAAATGAATTGTCCATTCTTCAAGAGACATATTGGAAATTTCTTTCAATTTTACCCTTTCATTTAATAAGGTTCTTAAGTACTCCCTCCGTTTCATTTTACTTGACACGATTTGACTTGACACATTGATTAAGAAAAAATAATAATAACATGGCTACTTACTCCTATTAAATGGTATTTATATTTTAATTTGGAGAAAAAATAATTAATAAGAACAATAAAAAAGAAAAAAATAAATTATCTTTTCTTAATATGTCAAAAAAGACAAGTAAAAGTAAAAATACAATTAGAAAATTTATAACAAGTAAAATAAAACGGAGGAGTACTTCACATTTTCTAATAGAGTAGTTTAAGAACAATTAAAAAAGTAATAGTAAAAAGTAACCCACAATTTATATCCTAATATTTCTTCTTAAAAAATGTGTCATACATCAACAATTTAATTATTTTGAAATGAAGAAAGTACAAAAATTCTCTAAAATTCTCTCATTTCTTTAAATTTGATATTGAGATTTTGTCTTTATTTTTTATAACAATTTACTATTTTGTCATTATACTCCCTCCATTTCATTTTACTTGTTTCAAATTTTTTAATTTAATTCCTTCTTTACTTGTCATTTTTCATAAATCAAGAAGAGACAAAAAAAAATTCATATTTACCCTTTGCGTTAATTATTTTTTTTTAAATTAAAATGTAAACATCATTTAATAGGAATATTATAATAAATTAATTATGTTATTAATTATTTTTTAATTAAAATGTCAAGCTAAATCAAAACAAGTAAAATGAGTCGGAGGAAATATTAATTGTAAAATTGGGGAATATAAGTAGTCAACTAAGCTGTGGAAGAATCAATTACTGCTCATCAATGCATTCAAATCATACTCCATTTAGCCATTACTTCCTAAATTTCATTCATTTTTGTCTCCTCATTTTAAGTCTTTTTTTTCTTTTTTTTGAGGTGGGGAGAAGGGGGGGGGGGGGTTGACTCTGAAGTCCACTACTCTGATGTGACATGATGTAATGCGTACCATTTTTTTTCTTCGGAAAATGTTTAATTTCTTATGGAAGTTCAAACGAAGAAGCAAGAAGAAAATTATAGAAGAAACATCAAAAATAAATAAAAATAAAATAGTTGGATGTATGAACGATCACACATAGAAACACACCTCAATTAAAAAGAAAAAAATCATTCGTTAAAACGTAGTTGATCCCTTTTCTAAAAGTATTTGTTTCAATTTAATTTTTGTTTTTATTAAGTCAGGAGAATATTATTATATTTTTTTAATATTATCTTTGTCATTAAATGACTAAACAAATTATATATACTCAAATGTATACTTTCAAAGCATAATTAGTAAGATTAATTTGATAAAATAGATCCCTAATAAATTATAATTTTTTCCATATCAATATAATAAACCCCCGATACTTTAAAATGTTGATTGTCAATGTATAATTCTTAAATAAAATTATGACAATTTAAAAGAAATAATTTAAAAGATCATATACAAAGAACTTTATCGTCACTTCAAAACTGTCCCACCAAAAGAATTAGAAGGTGGGGCAATTTCATTTACATGCCTGACATATTGAGCTTGACTCTTGTTGCTATTTACACATTATTGATTCTTCATTAGTAAGTTACATTAAAGATCATATACAAAGAATTTTATCGTCACTTCAAAACTGTCCCACCAAAAGAATTAGAAGGTGGGGCAATTTCATTTACATGCCTGACATATTGAGCTTGACTCTTGTTGCTATTTACACATTATTGATTCTTCATTAGTAAGTTACATTATGTTTACTTTTGCTTCTTCCTAATCCTACCCATGTGGATGTATGGATGTGTGTTGTCTTATTGTAATTTGTTGTCCTTATGAGTTATGGCCCAATCTGGTCAAGTAGTGCTACGTTTAGACTTGCATTCACGAAGGAAGTGTATTAAGCAAGGATGTGTGTAAGAGTGGCAACCGACCGGAGCCGATACTACTGGAACCGGAATACCGAATTTTTTGATTGTTTCACACCGATTCGTTGGTTATTGGTGTGGAATCGTATCGGACTGAACCGACAACTGGATTTATACCGAAAAGACGAACTTCACGTTTTTTCTTAAGTTTAAATTATATAATATTTTTTAATATATCTTAAACTTAAAAAATATATATCTTTTAAGTTTAAGTTAATATAATATTTTTAATAAGTTTAATTATATTTATTTAAGTTTTTTTAAAAAAAAATCAGACGTTAATTATGATGCCATACCGGATCCAGTAAATCTGAACTACCGGAAAAAAGTCACAGTTTGCATCGGTAACGGATTCCGAACCATTGTGTACCGATATAGCGGTTGCAATCGGTACCATTGTGTTACCAAAATCGGCGTAACCGGATCGGAACGAAAAATTAAGGTTCCTTTGCCACCCTTATATGTGTGTGTGGCAGAGACGAATATAAAATTTTAAACTAGTAAATTTTTGATAAAACAAAACTATTATGTAATAATAATAAATGAAAATTGCGACTTTCGGATATCATATATTAAAAATATAATTGCAATATTTATTCTTTACTTTATATTTATCCTTTTAATTTTTTTCTCAACACTCATTTTACCACAAGCAAAAACCAGAAAAGAAAAAAAAATAGCATTTTCATTAGAGTTTAAACTTAAGATAAGGCCCTTATTAGAGTTTTGCCTTAGGCCTCCAATACATGATTGAGATATTTTTATAAATAATTCATTAAGGGTGTGGGCATTTGATATTTGAAACTATATTTCTAAAATTCAATTTCAACAATTTGATATAAGTAGATGTTAAATATCAAACTTTAAAACTTGGATCCAACACAATGGAACATCCCACATATTTCTTACTAGTAATAGCAATATAGAGACATTTTACGACACAAGCACACATCATATCATATCATATCATATATATATATATATATAGTAGAAATCGAAAATGAAACGATCGATCATCCATCAATTGATTTCATTTCTTTCCGTGAAGATCGCGGAAATAGTCTTTAGGATTTTTTTCAAAGTCTTCCCTATTCATGTATCCATCTGCTCCTGGTTTTTTCATCAACTTCTTGTTATTTTCATCAACTGAAGACCCCATAATTTTACAAATGCCCCATGCAGCAAAACCAACAGCAGCAGCAACAATACCAACTGATTTTATTATTTCACTACTTGTGATCATCTCATTTTCTTTACCATTCTCATCGTTGCCTTTGCCATTTGGGTTGCTCATTTTGTGTAGTTAATCTTATTTCTCTCTTTCACTCTTTGAGAATTTTATTTTTTGTTATGATGGGGTAGAGTGACTTCTTGATGCCTCCTTATATAGGAAAATTTGGTGTTGTCCCGTTGTCCGAGCAGCAGAGTCAGAATTTTCATGATGAGATTCAGAAAATAAAAAGAAGTAAACATATGTACATAGAAAATAAGGGAATTCACGTAAAAAACAATTTTAATTTGAGTTTAAGTTTGGTGAATGATCGGTGTATTTTCTTTTTACATCATCATGTAACTTTTACCTAAGAAATGAATGGATGACATTCTACAACAGATAATAATTACCTGATAGTGATTAAAAAAAACACTGATGATGCACCAAACTTAAATTCTTTAATTTTATATTTATTTTTAAATTTGTAAGTGAAAGGGCTTCTTGTAAACTCTTTGCACCCGAGCTCCGCCACTGTGTGTGTCCAATTCAAAAATAGATCGTTTCATAGTTGGTTATAATTATGCATGTATTAGTACTACAAGGATTACCTATGAGAGATCTATGCACTAGGGATTGACTATACGTTGTTAGAAATTAAAATAATATATATATTTTCTCAAAACTTATCTATGTACATACTTGTTAGACGAATTTTAAATTGCAAATCAAATATTTTGATGTGTTGAATTTTATACACATTTAAAGAATGCTATCAGACATTATACTATCATTTAAGGAAAATGGTCAAATATACTCTTAAATTTTTTATTTTTTCAAGAAAAACAGGTTCATTTTAGCCATATTACATTTTTGGCTCTAATTAAAGGGGCAGATTTACGGGGCCAATTAAAATAAAACGAATGAAATATTATGCGTAATTTAGTCCAAACTCTACCGAACCACCCCTTGATGTTTTCATTTTCAAAGACTATTTAATGACTTTGACAAATGCACAAATTTCCTTTTTCGAAAGACTATTTAGTGACTTATATTTTCCAAGTTAAACTTTCTCTACTTGCCAATTATTTTACTCCCCCAACTTCAATTTACTTTGTCGTTTCTATTAATATTGTTATTTTAATTTACTTATTCAACTTATAAAATTAAAATAAAATTGTTACTCTCTTCGTTTTAAAAGAAGAAGAAGAATTTACTTTTTTAAAGCCCATTTAAAAAATAAATAAATTAATCCGTTTAAAAAAGATGACTCTTTCCTATTATGACAATACTTTAATTTCAATTTTTCACGTGATATGTTTAAAACTACGTACAAAATTAAAAGATATTTTGGTACATCTGACATAACTTAAGGCTACAAGATTCAAAAGTTTTAGAAGTACTATTTCTTAAAACTCCGTGCAAAATTAAAATATTTCATTCTTTTTAAAACGATTTCGTCAATTTAAAGTTCTAAAACACAACTCCTCTGGTATAAACTACTCCCTCCGTTTAGTTTTAATTGGCCCTCTTTCTAAAAATATTTATTTCAATTTAATTGCCCCTTTTGATGAAATCAAGAGTATTTTGTTATGTTCTTCCAATACTACCCTCAACATTAAATGACTAAATAAAATATATTTACTCAAATTTATATTTTCAAAGTACAATTAATAAGGCTAATTTGATAAAATAAACCCCTAATAAATGTTTTCTTAAAGGGAGTGTCAAGTAAAAAAGGGCCAACTATTTTGAAAGGAAAGGAGTAAGTGATTTTTTAAATTATTTTTTAATGTTCAAAATAAGTGAACTTTTGAGTTAGTTTTTAATGTCCAGAATAAGTGAATTATTCATTCTTCAAAAGATATGTTGAAAATTTCTTTCAATTGTACTCTTTATTTGCACTGTCTAAATTATGAGTTGCAAGAGACATAATTAATTTCATTTTAATATAATTGAAATTTCAAAAATAGTTTGATAAAATTCAAAAGGATTAAACTGTAAAGTAAAGTATAACTTGTGTTCTATTTTTTCCTTTAATAAATATGCATTGATGGAAAAAATAACTTATTTTGAATTAAAGATAATATTTGATAAGACTAATTTAACAATATAGAGTAGAACATCTCTAATTAAATATTTTTAACAGAGGTGTCAAATTAATAGTGTGAAACAATAAAACGAAAAAAAAGATAGAATAACAAAGTGGCACGCAAGCTATTATTTCTTGCATTTTTCTTTGTTGACTGTGGAAAGTGTAGCACCCTCATTGGGAAAATGTTCCAACATTTTTTGTCAGTTCAAACGAAGAAGCAACAAGAAATTTACCTCCTGTTCGGTAAAAATTATAATTTTTTGAATTTAGAGTTGATTTTGGAGTTGTGTTTGACCATAAATATAAATTAAAATTATTTTTAAAATTTTGTGAGAGAAGTATGAGTGAAAAAAAGTGAATACAATTTTGAAATTGTATTTGAAATTCTCATGGCCAAACACATATAATTTTTCACCTTTTTCACTAAAGTGAAATAATTTTCCGGAAAAAAATGATTCATAGCCAAACGGCTACTTAATCTCTTCCTTTCATATTACGTGGATCTGTTGATTTGATATATTATTTTAAGAAAAAAATTGATTAAAAATATATTTTACTAAATTAATTTTATTAATAATATATGAAAAAAATAAAATACAATGAAGAAAATATGAAAGAAATACAAAAGCAAAAAAGAAAAATGGCTTAACGGATAAAGAGATATGTTAGATAATTTATTCTAATACATCATTAATGATAAATTTTACAATTCAAACCCGTAATTTATAAATCATACAAAGATAGCTGGGTCATAACTTTTCCCACTGTGAAAGGACTGAAGCTGGGCCATTCATTATTGATTCTTCATTATTAAGTTTGATTATTATTTTCTCGTAAATTTTTACTTACTAGATTTTAATTTAGCCTACTCATTAAAAATATAATCAATAATATAATTATTTTATTATGAAACTCTTATTAAATAATATTTACATTGTATTTTAAAATTAATTTAAAGAAAAAATAATTAATATTAAGAATAAAATAAAAAAAATTGTCTAAATGTATTGTCCTTGTGGATTAGTAATTTGGACTAGTAGTTCAAATGAAAAATTCATACTTCCAGTGGTAGATTAAATAAGAAACTCAAAAAATTCATATTTTATTTTATTTTATTTTAATTGGACATATTTTATTTTACATGATAATTAAAAAATTATAAATTAAATGATAAACTTTATTATTTTTTTCTTTTATCGATATTCATGATATCATGAGATATAAAAATGGACATTAAAATTATAATTGTTCATATTTGATGTATACTATTAATTGTAGGAATAAAATAAAAAAAAGATTAATTAATTCGTTGGAAAAGCTGATTAATTAGTTAGAGCGTGTTTGAATTAATTTTTCTTTTAAGTGATTTATAAGCCAAATAAAAATCAAAAGTAAATAACAATTAATTTTTGATTTTTTTCTATATTTTCTAAGCCTAAAGTAAAATAACACTTTTAAAAATTCAAAAAGTGCTTGAAAACCAACATCACCTAAAAATAAGTAATCCAAACACCTATCTTACTGGTAGCCACACACACCCGCTCTGTACAAGTTGAGATTATTCTTGCTCAAAGATTAAGCAACATTCAAAGATTATTGAAGAACCAATAGTGGTTTTCCTAGCTCATATTAAACATTGATTGATTATCATGATCACTAAGGGCTGATCAAAATTAAATAAATTATAAGTCACAATTAACTTTTTTTGTTGGAAAGAAAATATTACTATGGTAGATAGTTACTCCAAATATGCATCAATGACACAAAAGGTGGACAATATTAGTATTCATATCCATAGGTATACCATATAGCAATATCTAGTAGAAATTGTCCTACCAAAAGAAGTTCCTAATAAATCTGCATCAATTTAAAATACCAACTAAATTACTAATAACTAGCTACACAAGCATATCACCAGGATAAGCACGAAGTTTAATGAAGTATAATCTTGGATTAATCTCAAAACTGGATCTTGGAATTATAATATTTCTCCCAGGAGCTTTCATCATCTTGACAATAGGTTCTTTGCTTCTCCAACAACATGTAAATACAAGTTTCATAATCTTTATCAGTTCAAAAAACACTGTTTTGAGACCCTCCATTATCCAGGGAAGTAATCCCACATCGCGGTAGCAACAGTATATGAAGAGGGCTAGAATTAGAGCGATTATGATGTAAGGTAAAGCTACGTGAAACCAGTGATTGATCTTTTCGAGTCTCGTCTCTGGTGGAAACACCTCATCGAACCAATCTACAATTTGTCCACATAAACTTTTCACTTGTCCAGTGAAATTGCCAAGTGCTACCAACACTTGCAAACCAAAACTTTTGAACGCTAGTAGCGCTTGACTACCAAAATTCTTCAGTGGTACTAGTACTTGTCGACATAAACTTTTCACTTGCCAAGTGAAATTGTCAAGCACTGCTAGCGCTTGCAAACCAAAACTTTTTATCGCTAGTAGCGCTTGACCACCAAAATTCTTTAGTGGTTTTAGTACTTGTTCACCAAATTTTTTCAGCGTAACTAATACCTGCATAACTGAATTCTTGATCGCAAGTGGCACTTGCCCAAAGAGGTGTTTGAGGGCGAGTGGCACTTGCACGAAAGCTTTTTGAAGGGACAATAGTACGTGCAAACCGAAATTTTTGATGGACAATAGCACTTGTCCAACAAAATTTACAGGTTTCATTAGTAGTTGCCCAATAAAATTCATAATCATATGTAACACTTGCCCGCCAAAATTTAGCATCAATAGTAGGGCTTCCTTCAATTTCTCCATTACAAAGCTCATAACTTCCTCTATCACCATTTTCTTTTTTGTTTTTTCTCTCTCTTGATCTCTTTGATAGAAAGAAAAAGATTATACTAGTAAGAAATAAAGTCACCGTCTCTCTATAAAATAAAAGTCTCTTGTCTATTTTTCCTAGTAATTTCACATCCTTTATTTTCGTAATAATGGCATGTGGGACACATCTGCCACCCAACCTTTTTTCCCCCTTTTTTTGTACGAAAGATAATATTATAGTAATATTCTCAATTTTTACTCCCTCATCTTAAATTATTTTCATGTTTGCTAAAATTTGTCTCAAAACAGTTGGCAGATTTAACAATTCTAGAGATAATTAACTGTTTTTTCAACTATACTGTATTAATTAAAAAAGATCATCAAATCAAAATTAAGTAGAATCACATTAATCAATTTACTTCAATTATTAATTATAAAGAGTAAATCATCTAGTATTTTTAAACTATCACTAAATTTGTTACGATACATTTCATATTCACAGGGTCTTATTATTCTCTGAATTCAATTTTAATATATTTCTGTCTTCCTTTTTAACTGATGTGGCGTCTTTTTAGCTGACATGACGCCTTTGATATGCAGGGGTGTATCTACCCTTTGTTGAGGGGGTTCATCCGAACCCCCTTCGACGAAAAATTATGTTATATATACATGGTTAAAATTATTTTATATATATATATATATATATATATATATATTAGATGTTGAACCCCTTCGGTTAGTTCGTATGTTCACTTATGAACCCTTTCGTGAATATCCTGGCTCCGCCACTGTTGATATGGGTGCTATTTTTATGTAATAAAAGTATCATGTCAGCATAAAAGAGTAATAAAAATACATTAAAATTGAGTTCAAGGAATAATAGGTATCATGTAAAGTTGAAGTGTCTCGTAAAAATTTTGGTCATAGTTCTAAAGGATATTGGATGCTTATCTCTTAATTTTTCCTTAAAAATTATGCGTACAAAAGACAAATTTACTTATATATAAGTGAGAATCATAATTTTGGTAGTCCTCACAAGGACTTTTTAGACATTTCACTTTTTTTTTTAAAGTAAAGTTGCTACACATGTCAAATTTATAGCCTATGGATGATTTCATTTTTCTTGTATATTTTCATTTTTGCCCTCTCCTTTTTTTGTTAAGAACAGCTCCACTTGATCTTTTATAATTGGTTTCTTTTTGCTATTTATTTGATTGTCATTTAATTATAGCTTCTTTTATTTACTAAAAATAATTACTTTAACTTGAAGAAAATTATGCCAAAATAACTTTTAATACGAAATTAAAGTTTACAATAAATTTTTACTACACCATTAAAATCTTTTAAAAAACTTATTTAATTTTTTTAAAAAGATATAAGTACTAAATAGGGCAACTTAATAAATAATATCTTATATTTATTATTTTTATTAGTGGACATTATTAAAAAAGTAAATTAATAATTAAAATGGGACGAAAAGTTTATTCTTTAAAGGGCGTGTAAGAAAATAAATATGACAAGTAAATGAGTAATGTATCATTGTAATTCAATTACTATTTAATGTCCCTATTCATCATTGTTAAGTTAATTTGTGTTAAGGCTCTAAATTAATATTTTAATTATTTTAATATAAACTTGAAGTCATAGAAATATTTGTTGTATTAAATAATTCTATAAGGAAAAAAAAGATTTTTCATCAAAAAAAAATTATTTATCTATACTAACCAATTCATAAAAGTACCGTATTTTTTTATTTATTATTTTTATCGAATCATAATTATTTATATACTTATTTTCAAAAATTATTTATCTTCGAGAATTATTTATATATCTAATTCTCTAAGAATATATTTATTTCTCAAAAACAATATTCTAATTTAAATTATTCAATTATATGATTATGAACTTAAATAATTATGAGTACTTATCAAAGAGGCATGTTTAATATTTCATTAAATAAGATTAGTTATAAGATAAAAATATGATATAAATTAATCTTTTATTTTTCTATTCTGAATTTGTGTCCGGGCTTAGCACGGGCCTGAGTGGAACTAGTATATACTTAAGTATTAAATTACAAAAAATAACAACACTTTTATCAAATTACATTTTGTAACATATATATTTGTATGTATTTGTATTTTTGTAGCAACAGTTTGCAAAAATACAAAATACATATCGATCACAAGGGCAGTAAAAATCATATGTATTTGTATTTTTATAGCAACAGTTTGCAAAAATATAAAATACAACTTGCTATATTATGTAATTATAAATTGTTGCTATAAAACTCATAATTAAGGGGAAACGTATGCTATTTCTGAATTTTGCCCATATAGACATGATATTCAAAAGCCACATGGTGATTTTTAGGACAAAGTCAAAAATATTATAATAAAAAATTTGAATTGAAAGATTAAGTATTTGAATTTGAAAATAATAATGAAAAAAAAATCATAATTTAAATTTAAAAATTATAGTTGAAGAGTCCTAAATAAAATCTAACTATTACGCAATAATAATTTTTAAATTTAAATTATAATTTTTTTTTTGCATTATTATTTTCAAATTCAAATTATTATTTTTTGCATTATTATTTTCTAACTATTACACAATAATAATAATCTATTAGTAAATAATAGTAGTAGTTACGTGGAGTAGTAAGAAAATAAAACAACAACAAATTTCTCCCCAAAATATGCATTCCACTTAAGCTAAATTTCAATTTCAAAACCTATTTTTTGTATCTATATTTCCACAAAATGAGCATAGGAGATAATTATATATAATTTTTAAATTTAGTCATGTTTTTTTTAATGTACATTCTTCGTCTATTTAGTTTTTTTTTTTTAATTATTTTTATATTTAATGATTAATAATTTATTTTAATTCATCACATATTTAACTCTTTCAAATGTTAATTACATTTAATTTAAATATTAAGTGAAAAGACGATGACAACAACAACAATAACAATCTATTTATCTAGAATAGAAAAGACAAAGGCAAAACGTGTTAGGATCAATTTCTATTTCTTAAAATCTAAAAAAATTCAAATCACAACAATTTGCAAAAACTACAAAATCACAAAATTCTACACAAAATAGATAAATACCAAATCTTATTGATAAAAAAATATAGAAACACTATTACAATATTTTTTAAAAAAAATATTAAATATGCTTTACAAGTAAATTACATAATTAGAGGGATTAAGCACACGTTTTGGACATATTTTTTTTTTTAAATGTCTCCTCATTTATTTGTTTTAAAAATCAATTAAATGAGTTTGAGTTCCTAATAAAATGCTAATTATATAATTGTAAAGTTTGAAAATGATACAACTTCTCAAATGATCTCCTATTTTAAAAATTTTTGAAATTATAAACTATAGATAGATGATAATATTTTAGAATCTTATCTTTTTCTAACAAGCTGATATTATATTCAAATTTGAATTTGACTGAAATTTTAGCAGACATAAAAATTCATCTTCCTAAGTTCCAAATATATATCTCCTCCAATGATACATATATCAACGTATTCTTTTGTTGTTAATTATAATATTTTTAGATTGAGATTTTGCTTATCTCAAATAAATTTTTATGATCGTTTTATTCATAAAGATATTGAAGAATCATTTTTATGCACATTAATAATATTTATTGCCCCTGTTCTTTTGGAGATCCTTATTGAGATTTTGGATGATTTGATTGCAGGAACTATTCAAAATTATGAGAGGGTATTACACTGTGAATGTATAATATTCTTTTGTTCTTTCTTAAAATTGTAAAAAAAAATAAAATATTGAATGCTATGCTTATAATATGATCAGTATGATTACAGTGACTACCAATTCAAAGTTGTATGGGCCATCAATTATTATCTTTACTTTCATGTTAACGTAAAATTCATCTGTATATACTATTTATTTTATATAATCCTGATTTTCTTAATTTTTCTACTAAAAAATAAAAGAATTGCAAGAATTTTTATTGAATTTAGATGTGTGTAAGTAGTTATGTATATTTTGGTTGTAGAAAAAGGAGAAGCTATTAGAGAATCGACAAGTTATACAACCAAAAGAGTTTTAAAGTTGTATTGAACTTGAAATATTAACTTTGTGTATTAAATAATCAGTAAAAAAAATATTTCTCATATGCGTTCACTTGCCGATAACAAGCGTAAAAAAAAGAGATTTATAATAAGTATGTCCAACATAAAATCAATCATTTTTTGAAGAATCAATCAACAATATACAATCTTCTTTTCTTTCTTCACCTTAAAGTTTAATTTTTTTTGTCCGATATTATGTTATTTTATATAAAAAGAGTAAATATATAATTACCCCAGTGATGTTGGCCGAGATTTTTAAAAAGATACCTAAACTTTTAATTCGACCTATTACCCCACGATTCTTACTTAATCCGTTGCAAACACACCATTTTGACCCTCTGCATGTATACACGCACCACAGGCGCGTGAAAGGGCTCGAATTTGACTTTTTTGATCAATCAAAAGCGGTCACGTGTAAAATAATTGATATATAATTTATATATGTATATTTTTTAAATAATATTTATTTATTTTATAAAATTATCCCCCCCTCTCCCACCCCCCCTCCAATCCACCCATCTTTCTTCTTCAACTCAATTCACCATTAAAGTTTCCATTGAAGCTTTTCTTTTTTTTTAAAAAAAAAATCATTCATTAAAGTTCCATTTTACAATTAAATCATATCATTTAACTACCCACCATTTCTTTTCAACACCATTAAAGCTCTTCAACACAATGTCACCATTAAAGCTCCTCCATTGAAGTTTTTTTGTTTTTTTTTTAAAATCATATCATTAAAGCTCCATTTTTCAGTTAAATCATATCATTTAATTATCTTTAAAACTCAATTCAATCATAAAACTTTCAATTCAATCATAAAACTATTTCTTGAAGTGATTTGAACCAAAAATAAAAGAAGAACGGGAATGCACGCTACGGAGTGTGGGAGGGGGTTGGGGGTTAGGGGGGAGATGCTGATGGGGGGCGGGGGGGGGGGGGGGGGGGGGGGGGGGGGGGTAGGGGATGGGGTGGGGGGAAGAGAGGGTGAGTGGGGTGTTAAATTAAATAAAAAGAAAAATTTTATTAAAAAAAATATGAAATTAAACGTAGTTGACACGTGGCAGCACCTGATTGGCGCGTGTTTTCACTCACTTTGTTGTGACTGAGATTCAGCAAAAAATGGTGCGTTTGCAAAGAAATAAAGAAGAATCGTGGGGTAATAGGTCGATGTTAAAGTTTAGGTGTCTTTTTGAAAATTTCGGACAAGATCAGTGGTGTAATTATGTATTTACTCATATAAAAAATGTGATTATGCTAACTAATTTAAAGCCAATTGTATAAATTTCATGAAATAGTTAATCTTTTATATATATATATATATATATATATATATATATATATATATGTAATTTTGAATATTCTTTTTATTTTCTTTAGGGATTCCTTACATATAATTTAGCAAGATTTATTTTTAATAATTTATAATTAGTTTAAAATATGATACAATTGAACTTTTTTAAATTTCGATTTATTATTTCAAATGAATAAGTTAGTATTACTTAATGATACTGCCATAAAGAATTCCGCATTTAGTATTATTTAATGATACTTCCATAAAGAATTCTGCATATCAAATATCTCTCAAATAGCAAAGCGTAGAATTGTTAATATAATCTAATATGTTTAAATTATGAATAACATAATAAGAAAAAATATGAATCATAATTTTTTTAGAATTACATGATTGTCTTTTCTAATCGAATGATTAGATGCGAAGGGATTGGAGTGGATGGGGTTGGAGGGCGTGTTTGGGGAAGGTGTAGGGGCAGGGGCATGGAGGTGGATGTGGAGGGGCCGGGGGGTAGAGGTAAAAAATTTATTTATATTTTTTGCATTTCATTAGAAAATAATATGATAGTTGAATATTTTTAAGATAATATGATTTAACATTTTCAAACGAGACATTAAAATATAAAATGATTAAAAATAATATTTTAATATTATTGGTACATCGCAAACACATATACTAGGATCAATTAATTTGAGATAAAAAAAAGCATTTAGTTTCCTTCTTTTATACTCCCTCCGTTCCATCCTAATTGACAACAACAACTAATTGACACCCCCACTCCCGCTCCACCCGCACCCCCCTAAAAAAGGTTTTAACTTAATAATGAAGAATCAAGTGTCCAAAGAATCTTAAACACTTTCCAAATCAAAAGTGTTACATCCCTACCTATATTTACATCTCACTTGTGTAGCGTTTGGCCAGGTAGCAAAATTTAGAAATACCATACTTATTCCCTAAATTATGAGTTTCATAGCAATAATTTCATAATTACATAATATAACAAGTTATATTTTATATTTTTGCAAATTGTTGCTATAAAAATATAAATACATATGATTTTTACTGCCCTTATAATCGATATGTATTTTGTATTTTTGCAAACTGTTGCTATAAAAATACAAATACATACAAATACATATGCTACAAAATGTAATTTGATGAAAGTGTTGTTATTTTTTGTAATTTAATACTTATTCTTTCCAACATTTATTTAGCCATTGAATTTGATCCAATTTGAAACGTTAATCTTCAAATACTTTTTGGAATTTTTACTTAAGACTTCAATTTTTTCCAAATGTCTATCCAAAACAACATAATCACAACTCTAAAATCTCAAATTTTCAAGTTTTAACTTCAAAATCTAGGTTCAAACCGTAGCTAAAATAGTTGACTTCAGATATACTCTCTTCGGTGCATTATAAGAAAACCGAAACACAAACATAAACTATATTTATCCGCAACATAATATTTAAACTTACTGCAATACACAATCGAATTACTTGACAACATATACTATCACACGTTGTGAGCTAGATTAGATTCCTTCATTTTTCACTAAATATTTCAGGTTCGAATCTCATTAAAAGAAAAGATATGGAAATTTCTTTCTATCAGAAAAAATCTTTATGAATTAAAACATGATTGTGATAAATTTTAATTAAAATAGAAAATTCATGGCCAATTCTAAGACACATTGTACTTTGGTACTTCATACATCACTACTCTTTTCATTTCTGTGATGGTTTTAGCTTGGACAGAATCCTTAAAAAACTACTCATTCCTAGAAAACAAAGAGTTTTTTATTAATTTATCCTTAATACGGATCAAAATCGGACTAGTAAGTATCAAGTACCATTCTGCCAAATATAAACCTTATTTCAATGTCATAAAGTTGGTAAAAATTTGTCCTTCATTCGAGAAATACGCTTAAACTTAATATCGTATATCAGATTATGAAACTCTATCCGGGTGAAATTTCATCAAGGCTTTTTTTGTAAGCAACGCGCACCTGAAACGATTATTTGTTCTAAGTAATGTCTCTCGTGCTGTCATTCAACTGATAATTCCACAAATAGAAATAGAAGAAAGAGACTGTCATAGAAGAAAGTAGCTGCATATCCAGAAGACTAGCTAATCCTAAGTAAACAAACATGTTGAAATATGGGCTTCTTTCTGAACAGGTAAAAAAATCACATCAGATAACACAAAATCTTACTCTTCAAAGTTTATGGTTGACAACACTATCTAAACAGGAAAATCTAGCCAACTACAAACCAAAATCAATAACATAATGCTCACCTGATATTTTCTTTTCATCACATTAAGAAAGTTACATTATATTACATCAACAAATAGAAAAAGCTTTATGAGAGTAGACCTTGGTCGGTTCGACCAGTACGTGATAAACTTTAGTAAGACATTCAGCAGTCAAAAGATCAATCAACTTGAGCAGTAATCCATGACGGCCGTAGCAACAATATATGAAGAGAGGTAGAGACAACGCGACAATTATGATATCGTGTAAAGCTACATGAAGTTTAGGAATGCTCGGACTAGGCTGTTGTTCCTCTCTAATCGAAAGATCATTCAAAGTGTCATCAAGTCGAGGACTGCTCGGAGTAGGCTGTTGAGGAATGATCTCCGCAGCACTATAGAAACTTCAACTGACATGCAAACATATCTATACCCACAAAAAGAGTTATAGCAAGTGAGGTGTCAGTACAAACACACGTACTGGTAGGTGTCATCAACCGACCCGAGCTAGAAACATATAACAACATATAGCAATCAAGAAGAGATCATGACAATATTCACTTAACGAACTTCAACATATTTCAATTCCCAACCTTGCCGCTCTCTCTTAGCTATGACACTATAAATTTATCCTCAGGGCGTAACTAAATGATACAATACCATGAAACCACTAAACCCATATCTCTTATGCACTCATCTCATTTAAATCAGCCTCAAGTATGTATATACACACAAGATAACAAGACTGATTCAAGACATACATTCTATCAACACCTACCTGCAATACATATTCACAAATACATCAATTTACAGACCACCGGTTATCCTCTTCTTATTAATCCATCTCACGTTACTCATATCAATTCACTTACACTTAGTCAGTCCAATCATCAACCAATCACGTATACGCTGATATCACTGAGGTGCTTGACTGTCCTTTAAGTGGCACACATAATGAAAGTGTAAACCACTTTTTTTTTTGAGTGTGGATGGTCTGCTAAGATCTGGGATAAGCTGCTACAATGGCAAGGATGTCATAGAACTGCCAACTCTTGGCCAGAAGAACAACACTAACACTGGGCAGAACAAAAGAGGTCACCGTCTGCTGAGATGTATCGTGTGATTCTTGCTGCTGCTATTTACTTCATCTGGCTGGAACGAAGGAAAAGCGTCTTTCAACAGGTGACTAGAAGTACAGAAGTGGTGCAAAGGTTGATTATACAGGAGACCATGTGTAGAGGACATATGCTACCAAGACTTGCAATGAGACTTCAAGACCTAAACTATTATCCTTCGCTCGTTATGTTTGCTGTTAGTTCAATAGGGGTATACCGTATACGTAGAGAAGAGATAGAGGACCTGTAAGGCTGGGTTTGTGTCAAGTACGACTGCAAATTTTGATACCGTTTTGTAATGTTTCACTTGGTAAATAATAAAATGTTACTCACCAAAAATAAAATGCGTTTTTATATAGTAAAAAAAAGATCACCTACTTTTTATATCTTTACAGGCCTTGTCTCCATGGTTTGCACACCTTGTGATGCCTCTGGACAAAATCTTACTGCAGATACTCTATTTTTATTGTTAAACTTGGCCTTAAATCAACTTAAACAGCATGTGCATTGCAGCATATTGCGCGTGAAGTAGAGTTGTAAATTATAATTACTTCGTCACATATACAGTTACCAATGAATTTTTTAAAATTATTTTACAGCTTTTGTAGAGCAGTTCCTGAAAAAACAAAAGTACATTAACAAAAACATGATGAGAAAAGCTCAGGCATTGAATGCCTATACACAATTTCCATCCTAAAATGTATAGTCCTTTTCCTGAGAATAAACTACATCTGTATCCTATGTCACTGTTATAAAGTTGGTAAGTACTTGTCCTTCATTCGAGAAATAAGCTTAAACTTCTCCTCTGCTTCTACCTGCTGTCGTATATCTGATTGTGAAGTTTTATCTGGATGGAATTTCATCAAGGCTTTTTTGTAAGCAACACGCACCTGAAACAAGAATATATTCCAAGTGCTATCATTCTAACTGCGACCAACACTTCACAAATAGAAATAGAAGAAAAAAGCGGTCATATGGAGAAGATAGTCAGACAAACCCAAAGTACAACTCCCAAAATCCCTATTAAAGACGCAAGAAATGAAAAGAAGTGGCTGCATATCCTGACCGAAGACTAGCTAACTCTACATAAGCAGGGACGTGAATCTAGAGAGCCAACAATAAGACGAGACAGTATTGGGAGAAAGATAAAACAGGTGTATAGATCAGAATGCGAAACAAAAGGATCATATGATTGCTAAATTACAAGAGACGTAACCAACCACAGAGAAGGGCAAGAGTAAAATAAGATAAGAATGGCAATGCTTCACAAAAGTATGTTCCCTGGAATTATATCTATTCAGTATTCTGATATTTTAAAATTACGAAGACTGAAGATATTTAGAGACTGAGCGTAAACAAACCTCATTACTAGTGCCATTACTAACTGTGATTCCCAACCCGCGCAACACTGATGCCATATCATGGCACGTCTCTTCAAGCTTACTGAGCTCCTTGCCAACTTCGGCTCGTATCTGCTCCTTCAACTTCGTATTCTCTAGGTCCTAAAAAAGGTTCATCAGATGGTTTATACACTAGGTAAAATCTAAATACGTTGTAATCAGAAAATAAAACAGAGGCAGCATAAGTGGCACCGGAAGAGAGGTATAAAGAAAATATGAAGATAAAGAGGCTTCAAAAAGCTGCAAAATAGACAACAGAAGAAGCCAAATTGCCATACCTTCTTTTGAGCTTCTCTCATTTCCTCCACACGCTGCTTTTTCCTCTTCTCGAGTTCTGCTAAACGAATACGTTCAGCCTCCTCTCTTTTCAGCAACTCCTTCAACTTTCTGGCTTCTTCTTCCTGAATACGTAACAAGCACATCAGATAACAGCACATCTTCTATTTCATCAAAAAGGGGATACACCCCGTGTACAGAGATATACATCAGAATTATAAATGTATTGTTCTCTACCAGACATCATCAGCAGATTAGTGTGCAGTTGGTGCTAAAAATCCACATTTATTTTTTGTAATCGAGAAAACCTCAACGGGTAATGGCACACAGTTCAAAACTCGTATACAATTAGCACGGCGCTCTACCCTTCCCCTCTTAAACACCATGCTTTTATCCGCGGCTCTGTTCGAGCCTGCGATGTGTGTCTAAATCACACATGACTGGTTGCGTTCTTGCTACTAGATCAAATCCCTTGCGGCATGCTCAAAAATATGCATAAGAAAAAAATGTCTAAATTTAGGATTAAGGACGAGAGCGTCCTAGCTGTTCTCTTTAGACATTGTCCACACACAACACCTTGTCAAGACTTATAGCCCACTCTCCCAACCAATGCGAGACGCTAACCCACTCTAATACAGTAAAAAAAGTTATGATACAAATAGAACCCCTTCTCAGTAGATTATCATGCGTTATACATGCTTCAAGAAGTTCCATCCAACCTAATTATCCTACCTTAAGGTACCTTAGTCTACATACTTTCTAAAATCTTCCTTCAACAATCAACAATAATGATTTTACTAAAACATTACCGTCAGACTTTGCAATACAAAAAGTAACCATTACCTCGACTAGTTTTCTAGCACGGAGGTAGCAATAATATATGTAGAGAGCTCGAAACAGCGCAATAGTTATGAGATATGGTAAAGCTATGTGAAACCAGTGATTGATCCTTTCGAACCAATTCACAAGTTGCCCACATAAGTTCTTCACTTGCCAACCAAAATTCTTAAGTGTCAGTGACACTTGCTCCAAAAAGTTCTGCAACCACAATAGCACTTGGCTATCGAAGTTTTCAAGCCCCAATAACTCTTGCCCACCAAAATTTACCACCTTCTCTAGCAATTGCACACCAAAATTCACTGAGTTTAGTAGCAGCTCCCAACCAAAATTTACCAGCTTCAGTAACAGTTTCCCAGCAAAGTTTACCGGGTACGATAGCAGTTGCACAACAAAACATACCGGGTACGATAGCAGTTGCACAACAAAACATACTGGGTACGATAGCAGTTGCACAACAAAATACATCGGGTACAGTAGCAGTTTCACAACGAAATATACAGGATACAGTAGCAGTTTCACAATGAAATATACCGGGTACAGTATCAGTTTCACAACAAAATATACCAGGTACAGTAGCAGTTTCACAACAAAATATACCGCATACAGTATCGATTTCACAGCGAAATATACCGGGTACAATAGCAGTCGCACAACAAAATATACAGGATAGAGTATCAGTTTCCCAACAAAAATTAGTAATCTCCCACCAAAATATACCGGGGACAATAGCAGTTGCACACAAAAAATTAGTAGTTCCCCACCAAAATTTACTAGATACAATAGCACTTGTCCAACAGAATCTATCAGGTTCAATAGCTCGTGTACAACAAAATCAACTAGTAGCACTTGTCCAGCAATGTCTACTAAGTTCAGTAGCAGTTGACTATCAAAATTCATCACCATCAGTAGCACTTATCCACCACTTAAGTTGGTCAGGTGCGGACCAGATATGGCTACGGGTGCTGGAATTCGACTAAAACATTCAAAATTTTGAAAGATCTTTCAGGTCGTCTTCCTCAAGACCCAACTTCTTCTTAAGGCAACAAAAATGAAGAGACTGCTCAACCACAACGTCAGCAGTACTAAGTATAATACAATATATGATATGAATGCATTGATGAAGGATTATTCTTGTACCAATTCAAACAATGATGATATTTTCTTCACATAATGTATATAACATACATCTTCATATAGTATACACAGCAATTGGCCTGCATATAATTGTTCCTTAGTGAAGAATTATGTTGTTGTTGATTGAGTCAGGGAGTTAGTTGACTTGATTGGTGAGCTTTGGGAAAGTTTGTTGGGGTACTTCTGTGAAATTCTGTGGAAGTTACTTTTTGGAAAATGACTGATTATATCCCCTTCATTCCCTTTAAAATGGAAATAGTATTAATTAAGGATATATTTTATTAAATTAGCCTCATTAATTATAGGTAGTGCTAAAAAGACTATATTAATCTTTTCTTTTAAATAGACAAAGTTATTTAATTTTTAAAGTAAAAGGATAAAAATATTTAAAAATTAACTAATTTATAGCGTGAACATAACTTTTTTCTGTTGTAACCAAAAAATTTTTTCCAAAATTAAAATTTATATATGTTATGCACTTATTTAATGATAGAAGTAATATGAAAAGAATATGATAAATTTTTCTTGATTTCATAAATTGAAATAATTATCTTTAACAAGAGATCAACTAAATTATAGCACCTTTGATTATTGATTTCATTAGCAACTTGTCAGGTTAAAATGGGCGGCCAAATAAAATAAAATAAAATGGAGTGAGTATATATTTTATCGCTCAACAAATAACGCACATTTATCTTTATTTCTGGCAGACTTTCATTATTTTGATTTAATTAATAGGGCATACTTGTCCTTCAATTGTGATACTCATTTAACCTTGATCTTCAATACAATTAAAAAATAGTATTTATGAGCTATTTTGTAAGTTGTAGGAAATATTTGAGCCAAAAATATAATGGTAATAGTATTTTTAAGCCAAAACTATATCAGAGAATAAAATTGATCTCTTTTAAATAATTCAAAGATGCCCCTAATCATACCAAGCATCCTCCTTTATAAGAATAATAATTTGAAGGTAAAATTTGAAGTATGAAGTATTTGTGAATATAAAAATTATCTTATTCCACTTTTGATATTTTCTTCATCTATTTTTAGTTGTCAATTATTGATTTGACAAATCTTAAGAAACAATGCACTGAGTAATAAATTGTGTTTATCTATTAGTTTTTTACAAATATTAATGAACATTTATTTTTAATAATATATTGTGCGAAATCTTTTTCTTCCAACTAAAATAAAACGGATGAAATTAAAACAATATCATGAAATTACCATGTCATACGAAGATTTACATATTCCTATTTGTACCATCTGGTTCACCAAACGACCCCTTAAATATATTCATTTCCAAAGGCTATTTAAAGAGTTGGCGAATGCAACGCGTTCCCTTTTCGAAAGGCTATTTAATGACTTGTATTTTCGAAAGTCAAGCTTTCTCCACTAGACTCCCTTAACTGTATTTTGCTTTGTTTTTTATTTATTTATAGAGTATCATTAAAATAAAAATAGATCTTCAATCGCATTTGTTCATTTAAATAAAAAATAACTTATCATTTATTTACTTATTTTATCCTTTTATATATATTATTCATCACTCAATGCATTTCTCAAGTCATTATATTTATTATATTTAAAGAATCGATATAGTAAAATTATAATTATTATTTATTATTTCTTAATATTTGGATAAATCAATAATAGATAATCATTATTTCTTGGTTGACTTGTGGTTTGTGAAGTCGACAACTAGAGAGTAGATGTCACAAGTCCAGCTATGTGTACGTACCACTCTTTCTCTCAAATGTTTGAGGTTTCTTTTGGAAGTTGAAAAAAAAGAAGCAACAAGAAAACTATGAACCCCTCCAACCCCCAAACACACACACACAAAAAAAAAAATAGATACTCCCTCGTCCCAAATTATTTGTCTCAAATTGAGATAACATATTAATTAAAAAAATAATTAATAACATGGCTAGTTTATCACAGTGCTCCTATTAAATGATGTTTATATTTTAATTTGAAGAAAAAATAATTAGTGCAAAGGGTAAAACAAGAATTTTTTTTTTTAATCTTTTCTTGATTAATGAAAAAGAACAAGTAAAATGAGAAATCAAATTAGGAAATTTGAGACGGGAATTTGGGACGGAGCGAGTAGCTTCGTGTATGAAGTAATTTCGTTTGTTTATTTTATTTGACCGATACTTTAAAAATAGATATTTTAATTTATTTATTTATTTTTGCAAATCAAGAGAGGTTATTTAATTTATTTATTTATTTATTTTTGCAAATCAAGAGAGGTTATTACTTCTTCTCGTAGTTGTCAAATTTAGAGTTTCAAGTTATCATTAATAAGAGTAATTTTATAAAATATACCTCTAATTAATTTTTTTTTTTAAATCTATTAAGTCAATATGAATCAAGTAAAATGAAACGGAGGGAGTATGACACATTTATATATACTGCTTTCGTTTTGGTCCATCCTTTCACTTTCTTTGTTCACTACTAATAGTAATAGCAATATAATCTAGAGACACTACTATTTTTATTTTTAAATAAGTGATGTTTAAGATAATCAAGAAAACATTGATAATATTCTTTCAATTTTACCTTTCTTTAAATAAAGACTGCTTTACATAACCAACAAACTTCATTCTCTTTTAGAGAAATAAACTTTGACCAATATTGTAAGATATATTTCTTAATCAAATTGAAAAAAGAAAAATTGAAATTTATAATATTTTTCATATAGTTTTTGAATATCTAAATTTTAATTTTAAAAAATTAAATTAAATTAATCTAATCTAATTTAGGTTTGAAATTTAGTCAAATTGACTCATAAAAAATGAAGGACGTATATAAAATTGAATGAAGAGAGTACATTTTTCTAAAAATATTTATTACGGATAAGAAATTAGTAAAAAGAACTTTTATTTTTTAAGAGTGAGTAAGCTTTTTAAGAAGTATGTCTAAGTTAAAAACACCATTTAAGTAAAAACGAATATAGTATTTAATCAATGTAGTCGACTGTCCATTACAATTCCCCTATTCTCCATTGGAAAATTGAAGGCATAAAAAGATGTGGGAATTAGTGTGATCAATTGCATAGTACTCCGTTCATCTTTGCTCCTCAACAAGTCAATAATAAACAAGTAAAGATGAATGAAGAAGTTGTTGTCATTCAATAATCTCTGAAATGCAATAAGACGACGTACAATAGACTTTTATGGTCGGACCTTTTCTCGGACTCTGCGCCGCGAGAGCTTTAGTACACGAGGCTGCCCTTTTTTAAATTTAATTTTAAATTAGGATTAAATTTGCCTTCAAACTAATCTTAACACCACGAGTACATTGGTCGTGATTAAAACTTGAGTCAATTTCACTTTACCCCTAACATTTCCACATTGGGGAATAATAACCAACCGCGTCTTGAATGAAAATGATAACCTCAGTTAGCATGGAGATCGAGGGTGTGTCTTAGTAGTCAATGAAGTGGGTTGATAAGAATCACGAGTTCTCGTATTTAAATTTCAACAGAGACAAAAGTAGTAGGCCTCATCTGTCCTAGTCGGTTGGTGGACAGAGTGAGACAGTATGAGAAGCAACAGGTATCCCGTGAAATTAATTAACGGCGGATGCAAGATGATCATGATAACTAAGGGCTGATCAAAATTAATAATTAAATGTTGAGTTTCGAAGAGTTTTAAGTATTCAGTTAGCAAAGTAGGGAGTGCAGGGGTCGGGATGACAATCCGGGACAAGTACAAAGGCCTCCCAGGTCATTCCGCTAAATAAAAACCTTTCTGCATTTGAGTGCAACTTTCCACATAGAGAGAAGAGCTCAAGCATTGAAGGCATACACAAAATTTCTATCCTAAAATGTTACTATGTTTTTATACAGAACAAAGTACATTGATATCCTATGTCACTGTCACAAAGTTGGCAAGTATTTGTCCTTAATTCGAGAAATAAGCTTAAATTTCTCCTCAGCTTCAACTTGCTGTCGTATATCAGATGTTGAAGCTTTATCCGGGTGAAATTTCATCAACTCTTTTTTGTAAGCAACGCGCACCTGAAACAAGAATTTATTCTATGTGACGTCTCTCGTGCTACATACCATTCTAACTGCGACTAACGCTTCACAAATAGAAATAGAAGAAAGAGACCGTCATACAGTGAAGATTGTAAGACCAACTCAATTACAACCCCCAAAATCGAAGGCAAAAGCATAAAAAATGAGAAGTGGCTGAATATCCTAAAGACTAGCTAATCCTAAGTAAGCGGCATGTTGATAAATGGGCACGAATCTGGAGAGCCGGCAGCCACGTCCCAACACAGACTTATTACAACAGCCAATGTACACAATAAGATGAGACATTATTGGCAGAAAGATAAAACAGATACATAGACCAGAATGCGAAACAAAAGGACAAATCAGGGCAATAGCAAAATAAGAATGCCAATGTTTCATAAAAGTATGTTCCCTGGAATTATTTGCATTCAATAGAATCAGGTAATTTAAATTAAGAAGATGGAAGATATTTAGAGGTTGAGCGTAAACAAACCTCATGACTAGTGCCATTACCAACAGTGATTCCCAATCTGTGTAATACTGAAGCCATATCACAGGACGTCGTTTCAAGCTCACTTAATTCCTTTCCAACTTCAGCTCGTATCTGCTCCTTCAACTTCATATTCTCAAGGTCCTAAAAAGATTCATCAGATGGTTTATACACTAGGTACAATCCAAATTCGCTATAATCAAAAAATAACACAGAGGCAGCATAAGTGGCATAGAAGAGAGATCGAAAGAAATATAAAGTTAAAGACATTGCACAAAGCTGCGAAATAGACAACAGAAAAGGCCAATTTGCCATACCTTCTCTTGAGTTTCTCTCATTTCCTCCACACGTTGCTTTTTCCTCTTCTCGAGTTCTGCTAAATGAATACGTTCAGCCTCCTCTCTTTTCAGCAACTTCTTCAACTTCTTGGCTTCTTCTTCCTGAATAGGTAACAAGCACATCAGATAACAGCAATAGTGATTTTACTAAAAAGTCACCATTACCTTGAGCAGCAATCTACTACGGTGGTAGCAATAATATATGTAGAGAGCTAGAAACAACGCGATAGTTATGAGATAGGGTAAAGCTAAGTGAAACCAGTGACTGATCCTTTCGAACCGATTCACACGTTGGCCACATAAATTCTTCACTTGCCAACCAAAATTCTTAAGCGTTAGTGGCACTTGCTCGAAAAAATTCTGCAACGACAATAGTAGTTGGCAATCAAAATTTTTGAGCCCCAATAACTCTTTCCCACCAAAATTTATCAGCTTCTCCAGCAGTCGCACACCAATATTTGCTAAGTTTAGTAGCAGTCGTCCACCAAAATATACCAGGTTCAGAAGCAGTTGCCAACCAAAATTTACCAAGCTCAGTAGCAATTGCCAACCAAAATTTACCAGCTTTAGTAGCTTTAGTAGCAGTTCCCCGGCAAACTTTATTAGTTGCCAAGCAAAATTTACCAGGTACAATAGCAGTCGCCCACCAAAATTTACTAGGTACAGTAGCGGTCGGCCAGCAAACTTTAGTAGTTGCCCACCAAAATTTATAATGTTAAGTAGCAGTTGCCAAGCAAAATATACCAGCTTCAATAGGAGTTGCCAACCAAAATTCAGTACTTGCCCACCAAAATATATTACGTTAAGTAGCAGCTGCCAAGCAAAATATACCAGCTTCGATAGGAGCTCCCAACCAAAACTTAGTAGTTGCCCAACAAAATATACTACGTTCAGTAGCAATTGCCCAGCAAAATCTACTAGGTACAATAGCACTTGTCCAACAAAATCTACTAGGTTCAATAGTTGTTGTCCAACAAAATCTACCAGATGCAGTAGCTGTTGTCGAACAGAATCTACCAAATTCAGTAGCAGTTGCCCATCAAAATTCATCATCATCAGTAGCATTCGTCCACCACTATAGTCCGTATTAGTACTAACTATACTATATGATATGAATGCATTGATAAAGAATAATTCTTCCACCAATTCAAGCAATGATATTTTTGTTTCATAATGTATATACTACACATCTTCATATTGATTGTTCTTAGTAAAGAATTATGTTGTTGTTGATTGGGTCAGGGAGTTGACTTGATTGGTGGGCTTTGTGGAAGTTTGTTAGGGTATTTTTCTATTAAGAGCAATGCAATTTGCTAGTATCTCCAACTCAGTTTGTCTGTTTGAAAAAATGGCTGATTATAATATATACACTTGCACATTTTGACTTTTTCATGTTTAACGTGCCTACACGTTCAAGAATCTAAGGGAAAGGTCGTGTATACTCTTAGATGTTGACATCGCCTCGTTATAACGACATTTCATTACAGAGACTCAATTTTTCTCCGGAACCGATTTTTCATGTTATATTTTACTTAATGTATTGTTGATTTATAACTTCCTCTGCAAAGACATCCATCCAGCTCAATGGCTTGAGTCCCTTTGATTTTTGAAGTGTGAATGATTTTATTTAAAGTTTTGTATTGTTTTTGTGGATGTTAGACATGTGAAGTGTGTTATATTCCACAATATGGTCGGATATGCAGAATCTGTATATTGCAATAACAACTTCAACTAAAGTTCAAGTATATAACCAAGAACACAATGAAGTATATCAAATACCCTCAACACAAGATCAAAATGACCTTTCCAAGAGGTGTATTTTATTTTTCAGAAAAATAGATGAAACAAAAATGATTAAGACCAAGTCGTCCGAATTCACGGACTTTCCTTAAGGAATAATTCCCCTCACTGTACCCGAGGTTATGGAATCTTCCTCCCAGGATAAAATGACCTTCAATCTGACTATAACGGTACCTCAAATAGGCAGATTCTTCGGACGCACTGAACGATTTAATGATCACACAGAGTATTTGACGACAAGAAGAATGTTTGTAATCTGAAAATTTCTGCACCAAAACCTGTGGATGAAACCAGGTTTATATAGCCACAAGATGCCTCTTCAGAAAGGTGGCATTGGTTCAATTTAATGGTGTGTGTCTTTTCTGAAAATGCAGGTCTGTTTACTTAAAACAGTGCATCATTTTACTGAAACAGTACATACCAGTTCGTGTGAAATATTGTGTCCTTTCATCGAAACATTGCATCAGTTCACTGGAACAGTGCATCTGTTCACTGGAACAGTGCATCTGTTTGCAGAAACAATGTATCAGTTCAGTTTTAGCACTGCAATGTTTCGAAAAACTGCATGCATGTATAAATGGAGAATCAAAACACATTGTTGCATTTTACTGTTTGGTAAATTCGGATCATCAAATAAAATTTGTCCAAAAAGATAGATCTCATCGATCGATCATTTGCCAAATCCAAATCCGAAGCCGAGTTGAGCGAACGACAACGACGGCGCGAGGCATCTCTATTTTCTTGCCTCACTTATCATGTGGAGTAAGTGTTCATTAATATAAACACTACAAAGTACCTTCTCCCACCAATGTGGGAGAATTAGTAGACTTTCCAATTTGGGAGTATACCTTCTACATTAGTATCTCCTTCCTTCTACCATTTTTCTTTCCATTTTTTTCATTCACACTTCATTCATATACTATGAACCCAACAATCCCCCACATGAATGGGGAATGGCTATTTTTCGTAAAAAGTTTTACGGACAAGTATGTGATCATCAAGCAAAGACTAATTGCATCTGGATAAGTGAGTTTCCCTTTGAACTTTCCGTAGTGAACATGCATCGGATGCACTCGGTCAATCGGTAGATTTGATATCTTTGAACCGTCGAACTTTAATGTAAACCTAGACAACACATGTCACACAATCAACCTTTTATCATTTATGGTTCTTACGGTTTTGTTCTTTCCAGCCATGAACACGTCCCGGTTTTCATGAGAGCTTAGAGAATAGGCCTTTACTAACATTCTCTTTGAAGCGGCTTCCACTTCGCCCTTGCATAGGTGATTTCTAAACGTTCAATCCTGTAGATTAAATTATTTGATCAAATCTGCCAAATTTAGATAATCATTAAAAGCCTTTTCACCTTAAGTCTTATCCTTGTTTACTATACATTGTCTACATCATGAGAATGAGTTGGGTAATTGACAATGTTGAACCTATCAGATACAACTTTGTTTGACCTCCTTGAACCTAGCTCTTGGGATCTCCAGACTGCTAGGTAGAGTTACCGCCATGCTGACTCGTCTTAGGCCTTAAATCCATTTCCTTGGATGTTCTTTCCACTCCTTCTCTAGATAGGCCTTTTGTAAGTGGATCCGACACATTATCCTTTGACTTTACATAGTCAATAGTGATAACTCCACTAGAGAGAAGTTCCCTAACGGTATTATGTCTCCGTCGTATATGACGAGATTTACCGTTGTACATCATGCTCCCTGCCCTATCTATTGCCGCTTGGCTATCACAGTGTATACATACTGGTGCCACTGGCTTGGGCCAATACAGAATATCTTCCAAGAAATTCCGGAGCCATTCTGCTTCTTCACCGGCTTTATCTATGCGATAAATTCAGATTCCATTATAGAGCGAGCGATACAAGTCTGTTTGGATGATTTCCAAGAAACTACTCCTCCACCGATAGTAAATACATATCCACTTGTGGATTTTACTTCGTTCGATCCGGTGATCCAATTTGCATCACTATATCCTTCAAGTACCGCAGGATATCTATTATAATGCAAAACATAATTTTGAGTGTATTTAAGATACCCCAAAACTCTTTTCATTGCCATTTAGTGAGTTTTGTTGGGATTACTCGTGTACCGACTCAATTTACTAATTGTACATGCTATGTCTGGTCGTGTACAGTTCATTATATACATTAAACATCCCAATACTCTTGCGTACTCCAATTGCGAGTCACTTTCACCTTCATTCTTTCGAAGTGCAAAGCTCTCATCCAATGGAGTCTTGGCAATACCGAATTCCATATACTTGAACTTGTCAAGTACCTTTTCGATATAATGAGACTGTGACAATGCCAACCCTTGTGGAGTTCGATGGATTCTTATATCTAAGATCACATTTGCAACTCCAAGGTCCTTCATATCAAACTTGCTCTCGAGCATTCGTTTTGTTGCATTTATGTCAGAAATGTCTCTACTGATGATCAACATATCATCCACATATAAACATACAATGACTTGGTGATTTGGAGTGTCTTTAATATAAACACATTTATCACATTTATTTATTTTGAATCCGTTTGCCAACATGGTTTGGTCAAACTTCGCATGCCATTGCTTAGGTGCTTGTTTTAGTCCATAAAGTGACTTAACAAGTTTACACACTTTATTTTCTTTTCCTGGAACCACAAAACCCTCAGGTTGTTCCATGTATATTTCTTCCTCTAAATCTCCATTTAGGAATGCGGTTTTCACATCCATTTGATGGGTTTGAAGATCAATACCACCGCCAAGGCAATTAACATTCGAATCGAGGTTTATCCTTGTTAATGGCGAGTATGTATAAAAGTAATCAAGGCCTCCCTTCTGTTTGAAGCCTTTTACTACAAGCCTTGCCTTGTATTTGTCAATAGTACCATCCGTTTTCATTTTTCTTTTGAAGATCCATTTAGAACCTACAGGTTTATTTCCGGGAGGAAGGTCAATCAATTCCCATGTATGGTTGCTTAAGATTGAATCTATCTCACTATTGACTGCCTCTTTCCAAAAGGATGAGTCTGACGAAGACATCGCTTCTTTAAATGTTTGAGGCTCATTTTCTAAGAGAAATGTTACAAAATCCGATCCAAACGAAGTTGACATTCTTTGACGTGTACTACGTCTTGGATTTTCTTCATTATGTACATTCTCACTTGGTTCATCTCGAGGTCGTTTAGATCCTCCACTAGACTGTTCATGTCTAATTTTATACGGGTAAATGTTTTCAAAGAATTCAGCATTGTCTGATTCAATTACCGTATTTTCACTAATATCCGGATGTTCGGATTTATGAATGAAAAATCGACATGCTTTACTACTTTTAGCATATCCTATGAACACGCAGTCTACCGTTTTAGGTCCTATCTTAACCCTTTTAGGTATAGGAACTTGAACCTTCGCTAGACACCCCCACACTTTGAAATATTTCAAGTTAGGTTTCCTTCCTTTCCATTTTTCGTAAGGAATTGATTGTGTCTTACTATGGAAAACTCTGTTGAGTATACGCTTGGCCGTAACGATAGCCTCCCCCTATAAGTTTTGCGGTAAACCAGAACTTATAAGTAAGACATTCATCATTTCCTTCAAAGTTTGGTTTTTCCTTTTCGCAATTCCATTAGATTAAGGTGAATACAGGGCCGGCCGTAGTTTGATGGATTATTCCATTCTCTACACATATTTGCGCAAAGGGAGATTCATATTCTCCGCCCCTATCACTTCTTATCATTTTGATATTTTTGTCTAACTGATTTTCAACTTCAGTTTTATATTGCCTAAACGCATCTATTGCTTAATCCTTACTACTTAGCAAGTAGACATAACAGTATCTAGTGCAATCGTCAATAAAAGTTATAAAATACTTTTTCCCACCACGAGATGGTGTTGACTTCATATCACAAATGTCAGTGTGTATTAAGTCTAAGGAATTGGAATTCCTTTCAACGGACTTATAAGGATGCTTTGCATACTTCGATTCTACACACGTTTGACACTTTGATTTATTGCACTCAAAGTTTGGTAAAACTTCTAAGTTAATCAGTTTTCGTAACGTTTTGTAATTGACATGGCCTTAACGTTCATGCCATAAATTATAAGACTCAAGCAAGTAAGAAGAATTTGAATTTTTATTCACTTCAACAGTCATTACATTCATCTTATAAAGGCCTTCGGTCAGATAGCCTTTTCCTACATATATTTCTCCTTTGCTAATTACAATTTTTTCAGAAACGGTTACACATTTGAATCCGTTCTTATCTAGGAGTGAAACAGAAATTAAATTCCTACGTAACTCCGGAACATATAACACATTGTTCAGTGTCAAGACCTTGCCGGAAGTCATCTTTAAGCAAATTTTTCCTGTTCCCTCCACCTTAGCAGTAGCGGAGTTGGCCATGTAGAGCATTTCTTCTACTTGAGCCGGAGCAAATGACGAAAACAACTCTCTGTTGGCACAAACATGGCGGGTGGCACCAGAATCCATCCACCATTCGCGAGGATTTCCCGTCAAGTTGCATTCTGTGAACATAGCACACAAATCATCGCATTCTTTGCTGGATTCAATCATATTTGCTTGATCCTTTTTCTTGCCTTTCTTCGGGGCTCGACAATCTGTGGACTTGTGGCCAATTTTGCCACAATTGAAGCACTTTCCTTTGAACTTTTTCTTGGGTTGATTGCTTCCATGTTCAACTTTCTTTCTTTTCTTCGAATTGTTTTGATCATCTTCTACAATATGCGCTCCATTTATTGTAGAATTTCCCTTTGACCTTCTTTCGACAGCTTTATTATCCTCTTCAATACGAAGTCGAACAATAAGATCTTCAACGGTCATCTCCTTGCGTTTATACTTTAAGTAGTTTTTGAAGTCTTTCCACAAAGGTGGTAGCTTCTCAACTATCGCTGCTACTTGGAAAGTATCATTCACAATTAAACCTACAAACAGTTTATGTGAGTATTAAGAACATTTTTAATTTGTTCAACTAAGGTAGTTTTCAAAGATATACCTTTTGCTAGGAGATCATGTATAATGACTTGCAGCTCCGGTACTCGAGAGACAACAAATTTGCTATCAATCATTTTGAAGTCCAGGAACCGTGCAACAAGGAATTTCTTAATTCCCGCATCCTCCGTTTTATATTTCCGTTCAAGTGCCCCCACAGTTCCTTTGATGTTTTGGTTCCACTATAGACATTATAGAGGTCATCTTGGAGACCACTCAGAATATAGTTCCTGCAAAGGAAATCCGAATGTTTCCAAGCTTCTACAATAACGAAGCGGTCTTTGTCCGAGGTTCTCTCGGGCACCTCAGGAGCGTCTTCCCTAGTGAACCATTGTAGACATAAAGTGGCGAGATAAAAGAACATCTTTTGTTGCCACCGCTTGAAGTCAATGCCCGAAAATTTTTCGGGCTTCTCCGCCGGTGCCATCGTTGGCGGAGCATTTATGCGACTTGATGTGACAATGTTATTTGCCCCCACAGAAGTTGTTGCATCCATTATTTGACTTTCAGTTGTCATTTTTTCTGTCACCACAAGACAGAAAACTTAGTATTTTTCAGAATACTATTTATAAAGTTTAATAACTTGAAACTCTTCTTCTTGTTTCTAGTTAACGATAAAGTTTTTATTACTTCGAATCGTCAACCGAGTAAACCTTAACTTGTGATGAAGATTTTATGTCTTCTAATCACTATTTAAATTCAAGCAGAGTAGAAAGCTTAAGCTTTAATCTCCAAAAACAAGCAATACAGATTTTGTAGGGTTATTCCTTAAGATTGTTATATTCCACAATATGGTCGGGTATGCAGAATTTGTATATTGCAACAACAACTTCAACTAAAGTTCAAGTATATAACCAAGAACACAATGAAGTATATCAAATACCCTCAATACAAGATCAAAATGACCTTTCCAAGAGCTGTATTTATTTTTCAGAAAAACAGATGAAACAGAAATGATTAAGACCAAGTCGTCTGAAGTCACGGACTTTCCTTAAGGAATAATTCCCCTCACTGTACTCGAGGTTATGGAATCTTCCTCCCAGGATAAAATGACCTTCAATCTGACTATAACGGTACCTCAAATAGGCAGATTCTTCGGACGCACTGAACGATTTAATGATCACACAGAGTATTTGAAGACAAGAAGAATGTTTGTAATCTGAAAATTTCTGCACCAAAACCTGTGGATGAAACCAGGTTTATATAGCCACAAGATGCCTCTTCAGAAAGGTGGCATTGGTTCAATTTAAAGGTGTGTGTCTTTTCTGAAAATGCATGTCTGTTTACTTACAACAGTGTATCATTTTGCTGAAACAGTACATACCAGTTCGTGTGAAACATTGTGTCCTTTCATCGAAACATTGCATCAGTTTGCTGAAACAGTGCATCAGTGAACTGGAACAGTGCATCTGTTTGCTGTAAAAGTGCATCTGTTCACTGGAACAGTGCATCAGTTCAGTTTTGGCACTACATGCATGTATAAATGGAGAATCAGTTGTGTTTTACTGTTTGGTAAATTCGGATCATCAAATAAAATTTGTCCAAAAAGACAGATCTCATCGATCAATCATTTGCCAAATCTAAATCCGAAGCCGAACCGAGTAAACGATGATGACGACGGCGCGAAGCATCTCTATTTTCTTGCCTCACTTATCATGTGGAGCAAGTGTTCATTAATATAAATACTACAAAGTTCCCTTCTCCCACCAATGTGGGAGAATTAGAGGACTTTCCAATTTCGGAATATACCTTCTACATTGGTATCTCCTTCCTTCCACCATTTTTCTCTCCATTTTTTCCATTCACACTTTATTCATATACTATGAACCCAACAAAGTGAACTCTAAAGTTATACGATTTAAATATGCTAAAACTTGAGAATAATGTTGAAAAATAATAGAATATTCGATCACATCATCTTGTGAGAAAAAATTGTTGATTCTCAATGTTCATTTGAAAAGGTTGTCTCATGTCTCAGTAATTTACTACATCAATTTATCGTTAGCCAGTTATAAACTGAAAAAACAAACCAAACAGACAAGAATCAATTTCGACGTTTCAATTTTAATTGGTTTAGCATGGTTTTAGAAATTTAAACGCCGACTAAATTAATTTGCTATTGATTTTAATCAAAAACCAATTCAAACTGAACCATGAACACCCCTACCAACAAATAGGCTTGATCTAAATAACACCTCCTAGATGATCAGCTTGATAATGGCTTGGGGGATCTTCTCTTTTCCTGAAAAACAACATTGCTCTGTTCACCTGGGCTCAGGGGGTTCATCCGAACACTCCAACAATGGAAAATTACACTATTTATATATGTTTAAATCACCTTTTTATTTATACAAGTAGATGTTGACACCCACCCCTCCCCGCGGCTAGTTCCTATGTTTATTTATTCATATTTTGAACCCCTCAATAAAAATCCTGGTTCCGCCACTGCATGAAAGCCCTTCCTAGCCAACAACTTCTTCCAAATACCACTTGTAATACAACAGTCAAGAAAAGATGAATGATGGACTCAGCACACATTTTAGATCAGTTTTCAAAATCCCATTTTGCTATTTAAAGGAGTATTATTAGTACTTTACACTCCACTTCAATTTGTTCGTCATAGCTTACTCTTAACTTAGCTTGGAACCGAGACACAGTGATTGTTGTTAAAACGGCAAAATAAGGTCGTGGGAGCAATGAAAAATTGAAAACAAGTTCGACAAATAAGATTTCAAGTAGTACTGCTACTATATTTTTCTTTTCTCAACGATTCAGAACAAATGTATAAATCATAACTTGAACACAAAGTATAACATAAACAACTAGAGCATGCTAACTCTTTAAACAATAAAAGGTAACAATCAAAATATACCTCGAAAAGCTGAAATGGTTACCTTTTCTTTTCTTTTTATCTATCGTAACCTCTTTCATCATATTATCGCGACCTTGGTCACATCAACCTGCATCGACTCTAAGTTATTTATCGCATCCTGAAGCACTTCGCTATTAGCATCTGCACTATAGTAAGCCACTGTATCGATTGGACAACACAATTCTTCAGAGTCATTATGATTTGGAAAAAACAGTACTTCAGCCATTGTAACGCTGGGACACAACAATTCTTAATTGTCCATAGCCCTTGCAATAAGCCAGACCAATTGTTATTTGCACTGTTTTCATCAGAGAACAAATGATAGCAGAATTTCAGATTATGTACTATAGTAAGGATAGTTAATATTTTGCTTATATACATACAGCTACTACTACTAAAACCTTGCATAATCGAGAGACGCTATTTAATATTGTTTTTAATGTCCATCGAAGGCCTATACACAAAATTTCCAGAGAATAAACTACATTTATATCCTATGTCACTGTTATAAATTTGGTAAGAATTTGTCCTTCATTCGAGAAATAAGCTTAAATTTCTCCTCAGCTTCAACTTGCTGTCGTATATCAGATGTTGAAGTTTTATCCGGATGAAATTTCATCAAGGCTTTTTTGTAAGCAACGCGCACCTGAAACAAGAATTTGTTCTAAGTAATGCCTCATGTGCTATCATTCTAACTGTAGCTACACTTGACAAACAGAAAGACGCGATCATGCAGATAAGATTGCAAGACAAACACAAGTACAACTCCCAAAATCCCAGGTAAAAAGACAAGACATTACAAAAGTGGCTGCATATCCTGCAGACTAGCTAATCCTAAGTAAGCGGCATTTTGAAATATGGGCGTGAATCCTGAGAACAAAGCCCCAACACATAATTACAACAGCCAACACAAAATAAGAATGTGAAGCTTAAGCATCATATGATTGCTAAAAACAAGAAGGCCACCAACCACAAATCAGGGCAAGTGCAAAATAAGAATGACAATGTTTCATAAAAGTATGTTCCCTGGAATTAATTGCATTCAGTAATTTAAAATTAAGCAGGAAGATATTTAGAGACAGAGTGTTAACAAACCTGACGGTTAGTGCCATTACCAACAGTTATTCCCAATCCACGCAACACTGAAGCCATATCACAGCACATCATTTCAAGCTTACTGAGTTCCTTTCCAACTTCGGCTCGTATCTGCTCCTTCAACTTCATATTCTCTAGGTCCTTAAAAGATTCATCAGACGGTTTATACACTAGGTAAAATCCAAATAATCAGAAAAGAACACAGGCATCATAGGTAGCATGGAAGAGAGATACAAAGAAATATAATCACGAAACATTACAACGTAACCAACTTTTTGGCTATAACAAATTAAAGCTATTTTGTCCTCTTTGAGGATTAGTTATTATTGTTTATCTATTTTGATAAATGGATCATCACAAATCCACAATCCATATTTTTTGCATATGGAATTAAGGTTGAGATTTTGAGAATATAAAATTTTGAAGTTTAACTTCGTTGTTTTTAGAGTTAACGTCAAAAAACACTGTTGTGAAATAGACGACAGAAGAGGCCAAG
>NC_061121.1:12109399-12165097 GCF_002878395.1 Capsicum annuum
CTTGGCCTCTTCTTCCTGAATACGTAAAAAGCACATCAGACATCAGTACATCTTCTAACATACAAAAAATCTTACTTTTTTTTGGCTAATTAAACACACTTCTCTTCTGTGGTGCACTTTTGTTTATCAGAAAGTTCTAGAACTTCTCTTAATCTTCAAAGTTTATAGTTTATAATCACAAAATAGCACAGAGGCAGCATAAGTGGCATGGAAGAGGCTGCACGATGCCGCGAAATAGACAACAGAAGAGGCCGAGTAGTCACACCTTCTTTTGAGTTTCTCTCATTTCCTCCTCATGCTTTTGTCTCTTCTCCAATTCTGATAAACGCTTTCTTTCAGCCTCCTCTCTTTTCAGCAACTCCTTCAACTTCCTGGCTTCTTCTTCCTAAATAGGTAACAAGCACATCAGATAACAGTACATCTTCTTCTTACATATCAGAAATTCTACAACCATAACGTATAACGTAGCGCTCACCTGATATTTTCACATTAAGATAGACACAAGAAAAAAAATGTCTAAATTTGGGATTAAGGTCGAGAGCGTCCTAGCTTTTCTCTTTAGACATTGTCCACACATAACACCTTGTCAAGACTTGTAGTCCACTCCCCAACCAATAACGCACTCTAATACAGTAAAAACAGTGTTATAGATGCTTCATGAAGTGCCACCCAACTAAATTATGCTACCTTAGGGTAACCTAATCTTCCAAGAATTTTCTATTGACAATGACACAACCTCTTAAATTTTCCTTCAACAATCTCAACAATAATGATTTTACTAAAAAGTTACAATCACACTTTGCAATAGTAAAAAGTTACCATTACCTCGAGTAGCAATCTATTAAGGCGGTAGCAATAATATATGTAGAGAGCTAGAATCGGTGCGATAATTATGAGATAGGGTAAGGCTATGTAAAGCCAGTAATTGATCCTTTGGAACCAATTCACAAGTTGCCAACCAAAATTCTTAAGTGTTAATGACACTTGCTCGAAAAAATTCTGCAACGACAATAGCAGTTGGCAATCGAAATTTTTGAGCCCCGGTAACTCTTGCCCACCAAAATTCACCAGCTTCTGCAGCAGTTTCACCCCAAAATTTACTAGGTTTTGCAGCAGTAACCCACCAAAATATACCAGGCGTAGTAGAAATTGCCAACCAAAATTTACCAGCTTATGTAGCAGTTCCCCAACAAAAATTAGTAGTTGCCAACCAAAATTTACCAGGTACAGAAGCAGTTGCCAACCGAAATGTACCAGCTTTGATAGCAGTTGCCCACCCAAATTTAGCAGATGCTCACCAAAACTTACCAGCTTCAATAGCAGTTGCCCACCAAAATTTACCAAGTTCAATAGTAATTGTCCACCAAAATTTACCGACTTTAGTGACAATTCCCAAGCAAACTTTAGTAGTTGCCCACTAAAATTTACCAACTTCAGTAGCAGCTCCCCACCAAAGTTGACCAGGTGCAGTAGCAGTTGCCCAACAAAATCCACCAAGTACAGTAGCAGTTTCCAAGCAAAATTTAGTTGTCGCCCACCAAAATTTACTAGGTACAGTAGTAGTTCCCCAACAAAATTTAGTAGTTGCCCACCATAACTTACTAGGTTAAGTAGCAGTTGCCAAGCAAAACTTACCAGCTTTGGTAGTAGTTCCCAACCAAAATTTAGTAGTTGCCCACCAAAATCTACTAGGTTCAGTAGCAGTTGCCCACAAAAATCTACCAGATTCAGTAGCACTTGTCCAACATAATCTACTATGTTCAATAGCATTTGCGTAACATAATCTACCAGATACAGTAGCAGTTGCGAAGCATGATTTAGTAGTCGTCCTCCAAAATTTACTAAGTTCAGTAACAGTTGCCCAACAAAATTGAGTAGTTGCCCACCAAAATTTACCAACTTCGGTAGCAGTTCCTCACCAAAGTTGATCAGGTTCAATAGCAGTTGCCCAAAAAATTCTATCAGGTACAGTAGCAGTTGCCAAGCGAAATTTAGTAGTCGTCCACCAAAATTTACTAGGTACAGTAGCAGTTGCCCAGCAAAATTTAGTAATTGCCCACCATAATCGACTAGGTTAAGTAGAAGTTGCCAAGCAAAATTAACAAGCTTCAGTAGCAGTTCCCAACCAAAATTTAGTAGTTGCCCCCCAAAACCTACTAGGTTCTGTAGTTGTTGCCCACCAAAATCTAACAGATTCAGTAGCACTGGTCCAACATAATCTACTATGTTCAATAGCAGTTGCCCAACAAAATCTACCACATATAGTAGCAATTGCCAAGAAAAATTTAGTAGTCGCCCACCAAAATTTACTAGGTTAAGTAGCAGTTGCCAAGCAAAACTTACCAGCATCGGTAGCAGTTCCCAACAAAAATTTAGAAATTGCCCACCAAAATCTATTAGCTTCAGTAGCAACTGCCCACCAAAATCTACTAGATTCAATAGCACTTGTCCAACAAAATCTACTATGTTCAATAGCAGTTGCCTAGCAAAATTTAGCAGTTGCCCAACAAAATGTACCAAGTTCAGCAGCAGTTGCCCATCAAAATTCATCATCACTAGGAGCAATTGTCCACCACTATAGTCAGTAGTACTAATTATAGTACTCTTGTTTCAATTCATTTGAACTACTTTTCTTCTAGTCCATTTTAAAAAGAATGATCCTTCCCTTTTTAGCAATTTTTTAATTTCAAATTTTCACCTGACAAGTTTAAAATCACAAGATTAAAAGACATATTGATAGATTTGACATATATATCTTTAATTTAAGATCATCAAATTCAAAAGTATTCTTTATTTTCTAACCCTACGCCACCAAACAAATTGAAACAGAGAGCATATATGATATGAATGCATCATTGATGAGTAATTCTTCCACCAATTCAAACAGTAGTATTTTTCGTTACATAATGTATATAGATACACCTTCATGTAGTATACATATCACAATCATTAGAGATATTTGGGAATATATTTTCTTATATAGAACTCTAGGAATAGCTCATTCAAACAATAGATTTACTTGAGATATGTCATACCTGGGACTTGAGATTTCAATCTAAATCCACATTGAAGTTTGACTTATTGGATCGGCCAATCTTGAGCAATACTCCCTTTATAAACTAGCTTTTGAGTTGAGTTACACTAATATTCATTCTTTACGTATCGAGTCAAGGAGTTGTTGTATATTTTCTATTTAGTGCTATGCAGTTTTGCAGGTTTTCACACTCTGTTGGTTTGGAAAATGGCATATTGTAATACTCACTTTGCAATATTTTGACTTTTCCATATGTACGTGCACGCAACTATAGAATAGGGTATAGAATCTAGGGAAGCGGTCGCGTATACTTGATTTATTTATTACACAGGTCGTTCGTTTGGTGTAACTATAAGGAATAAGTACCCGAATAAAGTAAAAGATTATTTTATTTTATATTTGGTTGGAGATATTAGTTAATATTCAGATGAATGGTGAGATAAGTTATTCCGGATAATTTTGAATAACTGATTTTGAAATTAATTATTTTGGGATAACTATTTTCCAACCAAACGACTCCATAGTTTGTTTTTGTTATCGCTAATTTTTTTTTAATGAATTTCTATATTTTGTTGATCATTTTTGACAGATCAAGAATTTTATTTTTATTCTTAAAATTAATTATTTATTCTCTAAACTAATTTCATGCTATAATAACAACCATCAATTATAGGAGTATATGATTAAATAGTCAAGTTAATAATTATTTTCTTAATAGATGTATTAAATCAAAATGTAATAAGTAAAAATAATGGACAGAGTAATTTAAAAATGATATATAGTATTTTCTCTAGTCCATATTAATTTAATTTATGAGTCATTTTTCAATATTCATAATGGTAACTTAATGGTTCAATCTTCAAGAGTATTGTTGGAAATTACTTTCATTTTTGCTTTATATTTATACTCTATGTTCGGATTTATTTGTCTCTGTTTATATAATTTGATTCATTTTTAACAAATAAAAAAAAAATAGTTAGTTTTTCTATTTTACCAGTAGTATTAATTACTTTTTTAAAAAATTAATTAGAAAAAATAATAAAAAATAATAGTTAATAGGGTTACTATGATAAAATAATCATGTCAATAATTATTTTGTTTTAATGAGTGTGTCAAGTAAAAATGTGACAAATAAAAGCTAAGGAAAGGAGTAATTCCTTTGTTTCAAAATAGTTGTTCATCTTTTTAAAAATATTTGTTTCAATTTAATTGTCCCTTTTATGAAATTAAGGTGTTTTATTATGTTCTTTTAATACTATTTTTATGACTAAATAAAGTGCATAAAATCAAATTTATATTTTCAAAACATAATTAATAAAGTTTTTAGTTTACCCTCTACTTTAGTTTGTTCGTCGTACCTTTCTCTTAGCTTAGCTTGGAAATGAGACACAGTTATTGTTGTGATAACGGCAAAATAAGGTCGTGGGAGCAATGAAAAATTGAAAACAAATTCGAAAAATAAGATTTCGGTTGTACAGACTATATTTTTCGTTTCCTCAACGATTGATCAAAATTGTGTTTAAGTATAAAATATCAAAAATCGAATTACCAAACTGAATCAAAAAATTTGGTATTCGGTAATTTGGTATTTGGTATGGTATTTGGGAGTAAGATTTCAACATTTCGGTATTCGGAATTGAGTTTGGTACAAGATATTAATACCGTTTGGTATTCAGTATTTACCGAATATCGAATTTTATATATATATATATACATATATAATATACTTCCTCCGTTTAAAATAGAATGACATTTGACACAAAGTTTAAGAAAATAAAGAAGTAGCTGCCAAAACAAGCTCCCTAAGATCGCACCTAAGATCCGAAGGGATCGCTTGAGAACTAACTGCATACCTGAAGTTAGCTTGTGCGCATAACCTTATCTTATCTTTGAATACTTCCTTTAGGCGGCTAGAAAGATGTTATTTGTGTGGTCCATTCTAGTGACAAACATCATTTCTATTCTATTGTATTTATGTAGGAGACGTTGTTTTTGCTTTGTTTGGTGGATTGGTACGCTTTCTTTTCTAAAAACCCCTCTCTCATAGGTCATTACATTTCAGGCTTTTGAATTTTGTGGCCTTAAGTTAAAGTTGTATTAAATGTATCAAAATGTCCTTTAATCTTGTGGTCCTAAACATGTCATGTGAAAAACTGTGATTAAATTATTGCCAAAAAAGAAAATGGATCATTCTTTTTTAAACGGATTAAAAAAAGGGTCATTCTTTTTTAAACGGAGGGAGTATATATATATAATATGATATGTCTAACCAACCAATAGATAATAGAATTAGTCATTCCAAAAAATCTATTAGACCTTTGTAATATATTCGTAAAAAACAACAAAAGGAATACACTAATAGGGTTTTTATTAAATATAATCTTTGATGTTTAAACGTACATTTGCACATTTCCAACTTTAATATGGTATTACCAAAAATCGAACCGAACCGAAGTTTAATTTACCGATTACCGAACTAATGTTTATAAGTATGGTGTGTGATATCTATATTCAAATACCGATTACTGAATTACCGAACTCAAACTTTAAAAATACCGAACCGAATACCGAACGTCGACCCTAATCAAAACAATGTTTAGATCATAACATGAACGTAAAGCAACATGAACAGCTAGACCTTCATCGTATCACCCGCATCCTGCAGCGACTCCAAGTCATTTGTCATTTGGCTCATCGCAGCAGCACAACGCACCTCGTCTAACACATTTTACATTTCCCACCAAAACTCTCCTGCTGCAGCCTCCACAACTTGGCCACCAAAATCCTTTTCCTTGCCACCAAAGAAGTTGTTTAACTTCTGCAGCAGCACTTGGGAAGCAAGATTCAGTCACTAACATTTGCAAAAAAAGGGTCCTTCAGCCATTATAACGTCTCTTGGACACAACAATTCTTAATTGTCTGTAGCCCTTGCAAAGCAAAATTCTTAAACCGGATAAAATATTCCTCAATCTTTCCTAAAAAGGAATTGTTATTTGCACTGTTTTCATCAGAGAACACATTATGATAGCAGATTTTCAGATTATGTAATATAGTCAGGAGAGTTAATATTTTCCTTGTATATACATACGTCTACTAGTACTAAAAACTTGCATAACCAGAGAGACACTACTATAAATTTGGTAAGAATTTGTCCTTCATTCGAGAAATAAGCTTAAACTTCTCCTCAGCTTCAACTTGCTGTCGTATATCAGATCTTGAAGTTTTATCCGGATGAAATTTCATCAGGGCTTTTTTGTAAGCAACGCGCACCTGAAACAAGAACTTATTCTAAGTAATGTCTCACGTGCTATCATTCTAACTGCGTCTTAACACTTCAAAAATAGAAAGACACGACCATTCAGATAAGATTGCAAGACAAACACAAGTACAACTCCCAAAATCCCAGGTAAAACACACAAGACATTACACAAGTGGCTGCATATCCTAAAGACTAGCTAATCCTAAGTAAGCGGCATCTTGAAATATGGCGCAAATCCTGAGAACCAAGCCCCAACACACACTAACAACAGCCAACACAATACAAGAATGTGAACCAAAAGGGCCACATGATTGCTAAAAACAAGAGACTGAGTGTAAACAAACCTCACGACTAGTGCCATTACCAACAGTGATACCCAATCCGCGCAACACTGATGCCATATCACGGCACGTCATTTCAATCTTACTGATTTCCTTGCCAACTTCGGCTCGTATCTGCTCCTTCAACTTCATATTCTCTAGGTCCTAAAAAGATTCATCAGATGGTTTATACACTAGGTAAAATCCAAAGAGGCTATAATTACAAAATAACACAGAGGCAGCATAAGAATTATAAAGATAAAGAGGCTGCACAAAGCCACGAAATAGACAACAAAAGAGGTCAAGTACTCATACCTTCTTTTGAGTTTTTCTCATTTCCTCCACACGCTGCTTTTGCCTCTTCTCAAGTTCCGATAAACGAATACTTTCAGCCTCCTTTCTTCTCAGAAACTCTTTCAACTTCTTGGCTACGTCTTCCTGAATAGTTGACAAGCACATCAGATAACAGTACATCTTCATACATACACTTCTCTTTAGACATTGTCCACATACAGTACCTTGTCAAGACTTATAGTCCACTCCCCCAACCAATGTGAGATTCTAACCCGCTCTAATACAGTAAAAACAGCTACGATACCAATAGAACCCCTTTTTCAAAAGATTACCATGTGTTATACATGCTTCATGAAGTGCCATCCAACTAAATTATACTACCTTACGGTAACTTAATCTTCGAAATATTTTCTATTGACAATAATGATTTTACTAAAATGTTACCATCACACTTTGCAATACGAAAGGATGTGTATAAGAAATTACAGGGGTCTCTTCCAGAGGTGCATTGGAGGAAACTCATCTGCAATAACCATGGCTGTCCCAAATGGATTTTTATCCTACGATAGGCTATTCTGGAAAGGTTAGCTTCTAAGGAGAAATAAGCAAAGTGAGGACTTGACGTGGATCCATTATGTCCACTATGCAAGCAGGTTGATGATTCTTTGAGACAACTATTCTTTTGAAATATGGAGCAAATTACTCACCCGGCAAGATATCCTAAAGAATGGCTTAGCGTGGCAAGAGGAAATAGAATGGGCTCTGAAATTTTGTTGCGGACATAGTACTGGGGCTGGAGTATACAGGATCGTCTTAGCTGCTGCAGTCTACCAATTGTGAATAGAGAAGAATTAACAATGTTATCTTTCAGAACAGGAGAAGATCTCCACAAACCATCGTTTGACTGATTATCCAAGAGGTGCTCTTCCGACTAGGTCGAGTTCCTAAGCTTGTCAACTATGTGATTGTAGCCACAGACAAAGACTAGCGGTTTGTTTAGATGACCAGAAGATGCAGATGTTGCACACTCAGACTGAGTTTGTCCGGTGAGGCAGTGCATGTTTTTGTTCCATTCCTTTCAGCTGTAAATATCAATACTTGGGAATAAAATGTTTATTTACCAAAAAAAGGAAAAAAAACTAAAAAGTAACCATTACTTCGGGCAGCAATCTACTATGGCGGTAACAATAATATATGAAGAGAGCTAGAAACAGCGCGATGGTTATGAGCTGGGGTAAAGCTAAGTGAAACCAGTGATTGATCCTTTTGAACCGATTCACAAGTTGGCCACATAAATTCTTCACTAGCCAATCAAAATTCTTAAGCGTCAGTGGCACTTGATCGGAAAAATTCTGCAACAACAATAGCACTTGGCAATCAAAATTTTTGAGCCCCAATAACTCTTGCCCACCAAAATTTACAAGCTTCTCCAACAGTTGCACACCAATATATACTAGTTTTAGTAGCAATTGGCATCCAAAATTTACCAAGCTGAGTAGCAACTGCCCACCAACATTTACCAGCTTCAGTAACAGTTTCCCAGCAAACAATAGCAATTGCGCAACAAAATATACCGGGCACAGTAGCTGTTTCACAACAAAAATTACCGGAGACAGTAGCAGCTGCGCAACAAAATATACCACGTACAGTAGCAGTTGCCCACCAAAATTTACTAGGTACAGTATCAGTTGCCCAACAAAATTCAGTAGCTGCCCACAAAAATTTACTACGTTAAGTAGCATTCGCCAAGTAAAATATACCAGTTTCGGTAGGTGTTCCCAGTGAAAATTTATTAGTTGCCGATCAAAATGTACTAGGTTCGGTAGCACTTCTACTAGATACAATATCGCTTGTCCAACAAAATCTACGAGGTTCAGTAGTTGTTGTCCAACAAAATCTACGAGGTTCAGTAGCTGTTGCCCAACAAAATCTACTATGTTCAATATCAGTTGCTCATCAAAATTCATCATCATCAGTAGCACTTGTTCACCACCACATATAGCCAGTATTAATACATACTAACTATAGTAAGTATATGATTTGAATGCATTGATGAGTAATTCAGCTACCAATTCAAACAATGATATTTTTTGTTAATATAATCTCATATAGTATACGTATCACAATCACAACTAGCTCACTCTTGGAATATTAGTACATCAGAATCCGATGTCTAGATTTTTGGAAATTCGTTGGGGTATTATTATTCTATATAGTGCAATGCACTTTTGGTGGTTTCTCCACTCAAGTCTCTTTTGTTTTTAGTTGGCAAGTTTTGTTTTTCAAGAGTCTGTTTACTAATTTTTAATGCTATATTAGATTATAAGTTTAGATACACAAATTATATGAAAACTAATACTTCGTTCGTCTCAATTTATGTGGCATATTTTCTTTTTTCATTTGTTTCAAAAAAATGTTATTATATTTTCTAATTTAGCAACTATTTAATGGCATCATCTCCATTTTATCAATCTCACTTAATAAGAAAAGACAACTAAAAAGTAAGCATTAAAATAATTTTAAAAGGAGCAATTTTTTAAACTTTACAAAGTCATCGTATATTTCTTAAACTCTATATCCGATCAAAAGGAGGTATATAAAATAGAATTGATGGAGTATGAATTATAATTTTTCTTTTATCAATAAAATTAAAAAATATATTTTAAAATATTAATCAAAATTTATATCATTTAATTTTTTTTTTTTTTTAAAAACCTAAGTTAACTAAAACGAAACGAAGTACTCACTTGCACATTTTAACTTTTTCATGTTTACGTGCACACACTTTAAAAATCTAAGGAAAAAGATCATGCATTTTTCTAGACTTTGCAATTTAAAGTTCATGTATTTTTCTAGACTTAGCAATTTAAAGTTGATATATATCAGTTAATAAACTAGTTCTACAGTTCGTATATACGTTAAAAAAACTAGTTCATATACATGTTAAAAAATTAGTTATATACCATTGTCATTCAACAAATAAAATAGAGCACATTCGTTACATGTCAACTATTTTAAAACGGAGAAAGCGCAAAATAATTACATCTTTTTAAAGGTACTATTTATTAAGGGCAACTTATTCCCTCTATTCAGCGGTACTTGTTTATGTTGTTAAAAATAGATGTCGAACAATACTTGCTCAGTTTGAAATCAATGAATAGTTTATCACATTGGATTCATGTTAGCTCGATATTAAATATTATTCATTAACTAATTCATTTCTCAAAATATTAAATTTATTATATTTAAAGGATAATTCACTCCCCCCCGTTTCATTTTACTTGGCATAAATTTTTTAATTGTATTTCTACTTTTACTTGTCATTTTTTACATATTAAGAAAAGACATTTTTTTTTCTTTTTACCCTTAGTATTAATTATTTTTTCTTCAAACTAAAATGTAAATATCATTTAATAGAAGTACTATGATAAAATAGTCATGTTATTAATTATTTCTCTTGGTACGAGCCAAATGGCCATCATAGCCTTCGATGACATCATGCGAGCCCAACTCATGAAGAACCCAATTGTGGTCACATTGAGGAGAAGAGAGCATGCATAGGGAGACCATTTTGGACATTCCATGAGGCAGAGCCGTGTGTGGAAGGTGGCTTGACTTGCGGAAGTTGTGAAGCTTGAAGGACCACGGTCTTGGAGTGTAGGACTTAGTGAAAGGTTTCCTTTTCTCACTAGGGGGTGTTTGAGGGATTTCATACGCTAAAAATACACTCCATGGTTACCCCACCCTCATTAAGGGCATTTTGGACACTTTATGTTATAACAAACTATAAATAGGCCCTTTAGTCTTATTTTTACTTAGTTGATTATTGTTGTAAGTTCTTGAAACACTTTGAAACCAAAGTCCTCTCCCTACTTGAGGCAAATCAAAATTTGAATTCACAAGTGAAGGTTCCACTTGTGTTGTGTATTGGCTAGAAATGTGAGTTCTTGAGTGAACCGAGTTCCTGTTGATGTTAGTTTACATGTTTGTAGGGGGTTTTGAGTTTAATATACTCTTTAGTTCTTATCTTACATGTTCTCTCTATGTCAAGTTATTTATCCATTATCTCTTAAGTTAGTTTGTGTTTGTTGTTGCCGTTTGGTGTCTTGTCCGTGTGGACTGTTTATGTGTGTTTGTGGACTAATTTGAGCCTTCTTAGATACCGTATGGTATCATTTGGTATCATATCTAAGGATGGTTGTGTTCTTACACTACCAATCTTGGGCTATCTTAGTCGAAAAAACAAAAAAGAAAAAAGAGTTGAAGTGTTCTTGTTCTTGGCCGAAGTGTCTTCTTGTTGTTGTTGTTGTGTTTGGCCGAGAATAGTGTCTAGATTTAGGTGTGTTTTTGTTTGTCTTAGTAGTTGTAGACACCTAATGTTGTCCCTCCCGAGAATATGTTTCACCCATTTTTACCCTCGCTTTACCATGTGCCTTCACCCGTGTGATAATCTCTTCGCAAAAAGGATAAAAATAATAACCAAATTCTCAATCAATAACAACCATCTCATAATTTTTCTTTTATTTTTATTTTTATTTTTTTTATCCCAAATAACAAATTTCTTAACCAATTTTAATCCTATCCTAATAACCTCTCCAATTAAAAGCGGACACCTCACTACCCCATACCCCTACCCTCACCTACCCTGCCCCCCACGTGACCCCCCTAACCCATATCCTACCCTTAGCCCTTTATACATTTTTTTACACCATAACAGAAAAGGGGGATAAGGAACATATTACAACAACTTGGGGGGACCACACCATTCCATTGATATAGGAAAAGGCATCCAAAATAGAAAAAATATATATACACTACACAGTTACACCCAACACACCACACTTAGTTGGTTTGTGGCATTTTGGATGGTCCTCTATATTGCACCAAGTCACAAAGAAAGTTATGGCCAACAAAGATATTGAGTTTGTTGTCACTGATCAGATAGGGAGTTCGGGCAATGAGAATTTAGGAGCTAATGAAGAGATTCAAAAATAAAGGCAACAAATGATAGAAATGCATCGAGTTTGGGCTAATGGGTTGCCACCTTCTCCATTTCCCGCTGATAATCTAGAATATCTTTCTAGCTTGCCTCCAATGTCATATACACAGTTTCATATTTTTGTTGACACACCACAACATGCATTAGGACCTGCTCCGGGGCAACACTATCCAAACACTTCCAATATTCATTTCCTCACTCCTCAACACAAAGCTACCACATGCTTGGCTCCACCCATTATTCATGTTTTTGCAGCACCACCCCCACCCGAAGCTCTTACTTTTGAGGTTTATCCATAAGTTGTGCCTCCCCACTCTGCGAGAGAGACTGTATTGAATATTTTTGCTGATCAATATCATGCTATTGAGCCCACATTTAAGTCGATTAATCCTTATGGCTATACTCACCCACCTGAATTTCCTCTCAACACTGAGAAGCCTGTTATAACAGAAGAACAAGGGAAATGGCCAGAAAAGTGAGAAGTTTGGAATTGGCTATGAAAGACCTCCAGGGACTTGGGGGTACAAAAGTGTTTCATATAAAGATCTGTGCATGTTTCCAGGGGTTCATCTTTCTTTTGGTTTTAAAATGCCAAAGTTTGAGAAGTATGATGGACATGGAGATCCTGAAGCACATTTGAGACGTTATTGCAACCAACTAAGGGGTACTGGGGGGAGGAAGAATTACTCATGGAATATTTCGGTGAGAGTCTTTCAGGCCTAGCTTCAGAATGGTTTGTTGACCAAGACATCAACGAGTGGATTAGTTGGGATGACCTAGCTAATGAATTTGTGTAACAATTCCAATACAATATAAAGTTGATTCCTGATGAGAAATCCCTAACTAACATGAAGAAAGAAAGTACTGAGACTTTTAGAGAGTATGCGATTAGATGACGTGAACAAGCTGTTAGGGTGAAACCATTAATAACAGAGAGTAAGATAATAGAGGTATTTATTCAAGCGCAGAATGAAACATATTATCAACACTTGTTACCTGCATTAGGCAAGCCATTTATTGAGGTCCTTAAAATGGGGGAGATGATAGAGGATGGAATTAAGACCGGCCGTATTGTGAGTTTTTGCAACATTGAAAGTGACTACTCAATCAATTCAAAAAGGTTCCGAAAGTGTGAGAGGAAAGAAGTATGAGGAAGATGCATCTGCTATTGTAGTTGGACGACAGGCACGGGCAAGAGGACCACACCATCATTACCCACAGGCTCAAACCCAAGCTTATGCCCAAGCTCTATATAATCTTTCTAAAAATCCATTATACTGTATTCCCCCACCTACATATCCAATATACAATGCACAACCCTATGATCAATCCCCTTCTTACCCACAATGGCATATACTAACTCCTCAAAGTCATCTTCAAACTCCACAAACATACCGAAGCCCTTCTAGGCCATATTTTTAGTCCAAGAAAAATAATGAAATAAGGTAGAAGTCGACGGATAACTTTACACCAATTAGAGAGTCATATGTCATTTTATTATAGAGATTGGTACAGCGGGGCATGATCACTCCTCTTTTTGGGTATACTCCTGACCCGAATTGAAGAAGTTTTGATCCTGCTGTATGATGTGCATATCATTCTGATGTTCAGGGTCATAGTATTGAAGATTGTCGTGCTTTAAATAGAGAAATTGAAAAGATGATTCAAGATAAATTAATTATGATGCAGAACGTTGATCGTGGTGGAAGCTCTAGTCATGCTGATATGCAAACCAGTGGCTAAGTTGTCAGACTGAGCAATTGAGAAGTCACCACTCTCCCTACTAGGAAGAGGTCTGGTAGTTTGTTTTGTTTTCTTTTCTATTTTCTGAATTATTTCAAGGTTGTAGTTTGGGATTTATCTTGTTTTGTCCCTGTGTCGTTTATGTTCAAATCTTTCTATTTTTTATTTCAACTAAATGAAGTGTCCCTTTCCCTTTATGTTTTAAATATATTTTTGTTTTCTTTACACATCACATTTTATGTCGATTCTAGTGATATGACATGCTAGCGGAATTTTTAGCCAGATCTTGAAATCCAGTTTAAGTATGAACATTGAATCAGAGGGTTAAAGTTAGAAAAAGAGAGCATCCGAGAAAATAGGTAGAGTATTGAGATGTTTGATGACAAGTTGAAGCCTTCTTTGAAAATTAAGGAACTTCTTTTGAGAATCACAAGAATAACTTGGTCATCAATTCAAAGACATGACTCAATTAGGTCAAATAGTGGCTGCGTGAACAGAAAGAAAATCATCTCCATAAAATCATGAGTCATTCAATGTGAGGAATGTACAACAAAGGTGGAGTTTGCTGAAGAAGTAACGACGCACAGACTCAGTCAAAGTTAATGCTTAAAGGATGTCACAAATGATCTTCGTCTCCCATTCATATTGCATGATATGTACTTGCATTTTCAAGGATTGATATGACGAAGGCATTTCATTCTGCTATCCAAACATCATGTCATCCTTTGTTTACCCCATTTGAGCTTTAGTTCTATTTTCTTTCATACCCCTCTTTTGAAATCAAGATAGAGTCAGCAAAGCTAAAAAAAAAGTGTTGAGCAAAATAATAGAGTCAGAAAAATTTCAAAAAAAAAAAAGAAAAAGAAGGAAAAGAAAATATGTCCAAAAGGAAAAAAAGAAGAATGTCAAGAAAAATAAAATCAGAAAAGTCTCAAAGAGAAAAAGAGTCAACAAAAGAAAAAAATTTAGAATCAAGTGGAAGAACAAGCTGCTAGAACTACGCATGACCTGATTCTCCTCTCTTGGGGATGAGATACATAGGCTGCCCTACTAAGGGCTCGGTCCAACCAAATAAACAATTTAGACTTGCCCAATTAAAATAAATTGGGGCATGATTTAATCCTCATTGTTTGAGTCGATTCCAAAAATTGTAACTCCCACCCCACTTCAAGTGTCGTTTGGGCCTCATGTTATCCTTTTCTTCTAACCTTATCCAAAAGCCAAGCTACAACCAAAGAAAGACCTTCAGATCAATCTTTGAGAATGTTAAAACTAAGCATGCAATGAAGGTGGTGACGTATTTTGGGAACTACTCTTCTACCTCAGTAATAAAAATTGGAAGAGAGATAAAAATGAGAGTCTTATCGGTGAAAACTCTCACGGGCACCGTAAGATGACTGTGAGTTAAGAAAAATAAAGATAAGAGAGTCTCATTAGTGAAAAACCCTTACAGACACCATAAGGCAATGGTGAGATGGGGAAAAGAAAATGAGAGAAGCTTGTTGGCGAAAAACCCTTCAAGGCGCCACTAAAATGCAATTGACCTAAGGAAGCAACTCAGTTTCAAGGCCATTAACTCAACAACAATGGAAAGAAAGTTTGGATGAAAATATCAAGCTGCTTAATCCAAAATGCATGGCATAATCATTAGTGTTGACTGTCATTTTTAGATGAATTTTTCGTTTCTTTGTTTCAAAAGGGGACATTCATTGTCTTTTCTTTCTTATCTTTATTTTTATTTTATCTTTCTTGAGTCAATTATCCAAACAAAAATTGTCATTATTTTTTTCGTTTCTTGTCTTTGAGTCAAGTCTGTGTCAAAACAAGTGAGAAAAGATCTCAAAACTGGCTACCAGCTTCTTCAATTGCACAAAGCAAGACAAAAGGCCAACACATGAAAGAGACATGATTGTGAGCCGAAATAAGGCATGCTGAAAGTTTTATCAACAGACAAGTCTGGGAACTTATAGAAATATCAAGGTTCAAAGTGTTTATCTAAGAAGCATGGCAAAACAGAAATACTATATTTGTTTCAGAGTCACTCTTAATAATCTGAGTTCGAATTAGTGATGCAGTGAGTCAATGACTTATGCTAATGGTTGAAAGCAAGATTAATGTGACAGGGGCAACAGCGATTTCCATGAAAGCCAAAGCCACAAACCATCCACCATGTTTTTAAGCTAACAAGTTTTCTTTGTATGAAACAGGAACACATGTTACCTTCGAATCAAGAATTTCAAAGCCTAAACATCAAAATTTGCAATGCCTCACTTCCAAAAATGCAGGAGAAAATATTATTGCACAAGCTTGGTAATCAAAACCATAGTAAAACTCATCATCCAATATCTCTAGGAGACACACTTATTTATTTGGATAATTAGAGAGACATTTGTAAGGACATGCACTTCCTTGTTTGGGTAATTCAAGAGATATTTTGTAAGGAGACGTACTTCCTTGTTTGGGTAATTCCAACATTTGTGAGGAAACGCACTTCCTTATTTGGTAATTCAAGCGGTATTTGTAAGGAGATGCACTTCCTTGTTTGGAAAATTCAAGAAATGTTTGTAAGGAGACGCACTTCCTTGTTTGGTAATTTAAGCGGTATTTGTAAGGAGACACATTTTCTTATTTGGCAATTCAAGTGGTATTTGTAAGGAGGCGCATTTCCTTGTTTGGGCAATTCAACCAATATTTATAAGGAGATGCACTTTCTTATTTGGTAATTCAAGCAACATTTGTAAAGAGACGCACTTCCTTGTTTGGTAATTCAAGCGGTATTTGTAAGGAGACGCACTTCCTTGTTTGGTAATTCAAGTGGTATTTTTAAGGAGACACACTTCCTTGTTTGGGCAATTCAACCAACATTTGTAAGGAGACACACTTTCTTGTTTGGTAATTCAAGCGGTATTTGTAAGGAGACACACTTCCTTGTTTGGGCAATTCAACCAACATTTGTAAGGAGATACACTTTCTTGTTTGGTAATTCAAGCGGTATTTGTAAGGAGACACTTTCTTGTTTGGTAATTCAAGCGGTATTTATAAGGAGATGCACTTTCTTGTTTGGGTAATTTAAGAGATATTTATAAGGAGACGCACTTCCTTGTTTGGTAATTCCAGCAACATTGTAAGGAGACACACTTCCTTGTTTTGGTAATTCAAGCGGCATTGATAAAGAGACGCACTTCCTTGTTTGGTAATTCAAGCGGTATCATAAGGAGATGCACTTCCAAAGAAGACACACTTTCTTGTTTAGGTAATTCAAGTGGCATTGGTAAGGAGATGCACTTTCTTGTTTTGGCAATTCAAGCAGCATTTGTGAGGAGACACACTTTCTTGTTTGGTAATTCAAGCAACATTTGTAAGGAGATGCACTTCCTTATCTGGGTAATTCAAGCAATATTTGTAAGGAAACGCACTTCCTTATTTTGATAATTCAAGCGATATTGGTGAGGAGATACACTTTCTTGTTTGGTAATTCAAGAAACATTTGTAAGGAAACGCACTTCCTTGTTTGGTAATTCAAGCGGTATTTGTAAGGAGATGCACTTCCTTATTTGGTAATTCAAGCGGTATTTGTAAGGAGACACACTTCTTTGTTTGGGCAATTCAAGCAACATTTGTAAGGAGACGCACTTTCTTGTTTGGGTAATTCAAGCAGCATTGGTAAGGAGACACACTTCCTTGCTTTTGTAATTTAAGCGGCATTGGTAAGGAGACACACTTTCTTATTTTGGTAATTCAAGAGGCATTGGTAAGGAAACACACTTTCCTATTTGGGTATTTCTAGCAACATTTGTAAGGAGACGCACTTCTTTGTTTGGGTAATTCAAGCAGCATTCGTAAGGAGACACACTTTCTTGTTTTGGTAATTTAAGCGGCATTGGTAAGGAGACGCACTTTCCTGTTTGGGCATTTCTATTAACATTTGTAAGGAGACGCATTTCTTTGTTTAGGTAATTCAAGCAGCATTTGTAAGGAGACGCACTTCCTCATTTGGGTAATTCAACCGGCATTTGTAAGGAGATGCACTTCCTTGTCTTGATAATTCAAGAAACATTTGTAAGGAGACGCACTTCCTTGTTTTGATAATTCAAGCAACATTACAGCCCGCCCGAAGCACAGGGCGAACAAATAAAAGTCAAGCAACAAGGTGAATCGATTAAAAACCAAGCAACAGAGTGTTGAAATTGTAAGTCAGGAGCTCGCCTGAAGAATAGGGTGAAAAAATTATAAGTCAGAAGCCCGCTTGAAGAATAGGGTGAAAAAATTACAAGTTAGGAGTCCGCCTGAAAAATAGGGTGATGAAGTAGCAAGTCAAGAGTCAAGGAAAGCTGCATGGATAGAGTTTTTGTAATTTCATTTATGTTTTAAACTTGTAATTTTCATTTTTGATGTAATGACAGAGCCACGGACCAGAACCTCGATGGAACCTCACTCGACTCTCCAACTCGGTATAGTCCTTCTCTTTCTAATCCTTTGAGATACCCTTGAATTGATTCCCTCATAACTTGGGTAGGTAGGATGTCCTAAATCAAGATTTGGTCTCCCTCCTTCTTTCTATTTCATTCTTTTTGAATAATGGTCGGGACAAAATTTTGTCTCATTGTCTACTTCTTTGTCTGAAAACACTTTGTGTTTACATTCAAAGGGGGCATGATGTATACACCTAATTTTGTCCCTCCTGAGAGTAAGTTTCACCCATTTTTACCCTCGTTTTACGATATGCTTTCACCCGTGTGATAATCTCTTCACAAAAAGGACAAAAAAAATAATAACCAAATTCTCAATCAATAACAACCATCTCATCATTTTTTTTATCCCAAATAACAAATTTCTTAACCAATTTTAATCCTATCCTAACAACCTCTCCAATGAAAAGCGGACACCTAATTAACCCATACCCCTACCCTCACCTACCCTACCCCCCACGTCACCCCCCAGCCCATATCCTACCCTTAGCCCTTTATACATTTTTTTACACCATAACAGAAAAGGAGGATAAGGAACATATCACAACAAATTGAGGGGACCACACCATTTCATTGATATAGGAAAAGGCATCAAAAATAGAAAAAATATATATACACTACACAGTTACACCCAGCACACCTACACCCACCCACCATGGGGGACCTAGAGAAGATTCCCCAAATTACACTCCATATATACAAAGAAAACCCATCATCAATGGGGTCCACTCACGTAATAGGCACCATAGGGGGAAAAAAACTTACAAAAATAATCTTCTATCCTTCATGACTACTCATAGAACTCGATTTTTTTTCTTTGTCCATTAACTCACTACATCACCCCAGCACACACTGATTCATGATTTTCATTGATGAACACACACTACCACATATATTCCTCTATCAACACCAAACAATATACGCATGCAGATAGAGAACGAGTGAGGAGATTGAGGGAAAAACTAGTGAAGGTGATGGCACAGAGTTGTTTTGACTGGTTAACAGCAAGATTTTTCATCGGAAACTTGTTGATTTAGCAATAGAAAATAGCATTGCCGACCATACTATTTTTGGTGGAATCCGCCGGAAAATGGCGTCGTCAGTTAAAAATTGATCCTAAACAGTGTCGTTTGTTCATATTGGACTTGGGATTTGGGCTTCATTATTCGTTGGTTCGTCTGTCTTATTTCAGATTGTAATTTCTCAAATCGAGTTGATGGGTTGATCTTGAGGTTGGTCGAGGTTCGTTGGTTCGTGAGCTTTGAACCGTCGATAATTGTTCGAAATAAAATCGAGGTCCATTTCTCATCTCCTTCTCGATTAATCTTAATCATTTGATGCTTTATGTGTTGAATTCATGCTGTGTGGCTTTTATTTTCATTGATTTTGATATGTTTGGATCATCATATTGATTGTTTGAATTGAATGATTTAAACTTAATTAGAAATAAGTGGGACGGGAATTGAAAGTTGATAAAGTGAATGTTGTCATTTTGATTCATTGATGTCCTTGATTGATAGTTTGAGCGGGGTAGGCAATAGTAGGCTCAGGTAGGCAAATTTAGAACTTATGGATTGTTTGAGTATTTGGAATGTTTGTGGAATGATTTGTCTTTCTCGCATTTGGACAATGTATTCATTTAGTCGGGAAATACCCCGTGATCACTTGTATTTATACACTGGGGAATGCCCCAACATATTATGTTGGCGGAAGGCAGTCGTGATGAAGGCCCGAGGCATCGGGTAAAGCATTGGAGCATAATTTAGGATTAGTCTAGAATAGGATTTATATTTTCGTATTTTTCTATTTTTTGTGGCTGTATAGTTTGGACTAGACATTATTGTGGTTTTGAATTTAGTTTGATTTGTTTGTTTGCTTGTTTTGTGTGTTTATGTGGTTTATACATTTTATAATGTCAAATTCGCCGATATGCTCCACTAAGCGACCGTGGTCGAACCACGGGATCGAGGGGTGCCTAACACTTTCCCCTCGGTCAACAGAATTCCTTAGCCAGAATCTCTGTTTGCAAACCATTTTAAAGAGTCAAATCATTTTGAAAAGGATCTTTCAAAGGTGACTTGGCACACCAGATTATGTCGAGTGGCGACTCTGAGTTTAAATGTAAAAAGCCCTTTTTTCGAAACAAACTTTCATCTCTTGTCACTTTAATAATAAAACCCTTTCGAAGCTTAAAATCGATCTTTTTTTGTGTAAAAAAGGGTGTGACAGTAGTTTCCTGTGTTAGAATATTGTTCACTAACACTTATTGAGTCTAAGTCCAAGATTTGAGTTCTTGGCAAGTTGTTGTTGAAGGTTAGGCGGCTAGAAAGTTGTTGTTGTTCTTATTTTTCTTGAAGTGGTGTTCAACAAAAGGTGTTGTTTCATTTTTTAAAGAGAAAAGAGTGATAAGGCTTTGTGTTTGTCTTGGAAACACTTTCAAGTCAACACCAAAGTGGAAAAAAAAAAGAGGTGTTCAAAAATTATAGTTACCAAAAGGGAGTAACAACACTTTTCAAGAATAGACAAAGGAGGAAAGAGACAAGGCTACTCCAAAAAGATGTTTCGCTAAAAGAGTGTTAGTTGGTGAAAAGTTGATAGAAGACTTTTTGACTCTTGAAAAGAGAGTCTAAAATCTTGTTCAACTAGACCATAACTGAATTTTTCTTCATCAAAGGAGTGAGATTGAACAACTAAAGTTTTGGAATAAAAAATTCTTCAACTTCAACAACATATCCTACATCCAATAGTTATTGGCCACGTCATCAACAAGACTCAAATTCTTGGAATTCCTAGTTTCTTTCTTTGTCTCCATTAGTTTCATTTTGTTGACTCCTACACTAGTTGGCAACTAGTAAGTATCTACTAAGTTGTGAACTAGTTTTTGAGTACTTCTTTCGTGTTAGCTTTACTTGTGGTGCTTTATTCATTTATAATTCGTAGTCGTTCTTGGTTCAAGTATGTACAAAACTTTTTTGATTCTTCAAAACAAAAATACATTTCGACCCAAAGAGTAGAATCGCTCCCAAGCTCTCACAAATTGCTAGCTAGTTTACAACACTTGATGGACCAAGTGTGAGATAATCAAAGTGTGTAAGAGTGTGGTGAGGATTTTGTGAACTAATTGTTTTGTTTTCTTTTCTTTTCTAGGTTTGTTTTTTATTTAGGTACAATTGCAATGAAACCCGCGGCGTCAACCTCTCAAACCTTGGGCAATGACACCACAAGTGCTATTTTGGCTAAACTTGAAGCCATGGCCTGTCAATGGGAAGTGATAAATGTTAGATCATATGGGTGTTCCAAGGGAATGGGCTGCCTGGACCCACGTCAATATGAAGGCCGTAGATCATATGAGCTACAAGGTAAAAATGATCTCCCCTACACTCCTATGAACTTAGAATATCATGATGTGGCTAGTAGTAGCCAAGTGGGTGTGGTTGGTGGTTTGCCTAAGGAGTTGCATGAGCCTTCCCGTAGTGATACTCTTGGTGTTGATCGATTTGATCATGGGGTTGGATATGATTCTTTGAGCATGTTGTATGATGAAGGCCTTATTGATAGTCTTGCTCAAGGAAGCCGAGAAAGGGAACGATCGGGTGAAGGTAACCTTGTATTGCTTGGGAACCCTAGTTGTGATTGTTCTTGTGATAATGTTTTTGTGTGTGATCCCTTTGCTTCCCGTGGTGATTTATATCTAGGTGGGGATTACTCTCTTGAAAGAGAAATTGGTGCATGTCTAGAAATTCCATCTACTTCTTCGTTACGTGTTTATTATATTGGGCATACTCTTAGTGAAGATCTTGAAACTAGTAGTAAGTGCATACATGAGAACCCTATATTTGAAGTTGACTTGTGGAGTACGTTTCTCAATCCTCTTTTTGCTCATGATAATTCTAATGGAGATAAAGAGGGTATGCCTAAGTTTTGGGATGGCACCATAGGGACAAATGGGAATAGCCGAAACCTATGTCCTTGGCTATTTCACCCATTTGACCCCGATAACCTTTTGGGATGTAGAGATTGTTATACGTCACTACCAGAAATTTGCTATTTTCCGACTGAAAAACGTAGTCGAAAATTTTCGACTACTTTGATCAAAAGTATTATTTTTTTATTTTTATTTTTTATAAAAAAGAATTTCAATACTTTTTGTGACAAAAACAATTAGAATGTTTGGCGCCAAATTTCGAAAAATATATATTCCGACTATAGTAGTCGAAAACAGTAATAAATAAATAAAATTAATAATTAATTTAATATATATCTGACTACCATTATCGGAAATATAAATAATTAAATAAATATAATTCTAAATATCTAATCAGTCCCTTATATGAAAAATTAAATAATTATTTAAATAAATTATTAAATTTATATTTTCGACTACTGTTGTCGAAAATACTAATAACTAAATAAAATTAATAATAATTAAGTATATATACGACCACCGTAGTCGTAAATATAAATAATTAAATAAATATATTACTAAATGTATAAGCAGTTCCTTATGCGAAATTTAAAAAATAAGTAAAATAAATTATCAAATATATATTTCTAACCGTTGCAGTCGAAAATAAAAATAATTAATTAAATATATTAGTAAATATATAATCGTACCTTACACCAAAATTAAATAATTATTTAAATAAATAATTAAATATGTATTTTCGACTACTGTAGTAAAAAATATAATTAATTAAATAATTAAATAATTAAATATATTTAATTTGTATTGACTGTAGTGGTCAAAATGTTATATTAAATTATTAAATAAATAATTATATGTAAAATATAAGTTACACGGTAGTCTTTCACATTGTATTAATTAATTTAAATATTTAATTAAGTTGATTAATTAATTTAAATAAATAATTAAATTGTAAGTATCAAATATCAAATATATATAATCGACTGATGTAGTCAGAAAAATTAAATAATTAAATGAAATAAAATTCTTTCCGACTACTGTAGTCGGAAATCTTATAAAAAATTAATTTCAATACATAATTTATTATATTAAATACTTAACCGACCGAAGTAGTCAGAAACTTTAAATAATTAAACATATTAAATTTATTTCCGACTGAAGTAGTCAGAAATTTACTTTTAATATACCCTAAACACACAACTTTCTCAATTCTCTCTCTCTCTCTCACTTCCTCTTTCTAGGGCATGCTTCTCTCTTCTCTCTCGTCTTTCTTCTCTCTCTCGGCTCTCTTCTCTCTGCGTCTCTCTCAAAAGTTGGCCGTAAAGGTTGCGTCTCTCGCAAAAAGTGGTAACGACGATAGTCAATTTCACTGATTCGAGGTAAAAAATAAACCTACTTGGTGAATCTTTTTTTTTTCTATTATTAGTAAATTTTCAATGTCCAACAATGTGTAAAGCTTGTTGCATACAGAGCTTGCCTTTTTCACCTTTAGGCTAAGCTGAGGTTTCTGCCTTCTTGGTCTTCTAGATGTGTGGCTTTTACGAGTTATTTGTCTTTTTTTGCCCTTGGAATTTCTTATTGATGAGGGTAATTTAGTCACCTTATGCCTATGTGATTTGTTTGCGTAGTTACAATAATAGAATAGAGCAAACTAATCAGCAAGCCCTAGTCTTCAGACCCTCTATCTATGATTCAATTGCAGGTTGATCAAGTCAATATGAATCTAACAACGTTCGACTCAGAAACCAAGTACGAGAAAAATCTCATCTGAGTTCTATATTTGCCAGCTAGAAAGCAACCAGATAGGAAAACATCAGGGTTTAATATGGGATTTGTCAAGACACTTTCTTGAATTATCCATGTTGCATGCATATCCACTTTGGTATTGTACAAATGGATTCCTCTACGGGGGGACCTAAGGTAGTTTAAAGAAGGAATACAATACATTGGTGTGGACTATCTAATCTGACCCACTTAATTAGATGATCATATTTAAGAGAGCAAAAAACTTAATAATGAACCCTTGCATCTGAAACTTTTATCTATTTCCTCTCCCTCATATCTCTTTCAACTGTAGCTGCTGCATTGGCAACACCAATATCTGGTGCCAGATTGTTGTCTATTTATTCTCTGCTTTTTAATGCTATGTTTGAAACTAAATTGAATATATATTATGACATTATATTACTAGAGTTAGTTAATCCATGCCAAGAGAGTGTTTCAGGAACCTGTGTTGCTGGGACTCTTCATTCAAAGATATCAACGGGTACATAAAAAGTGAAGAGTCCGTACAACTTAATCAGGAACTAAGGAATTTTAAGGTTTCACAAGAAATAATTACTATATATTAGGTGAGTGACTTACAGTAGGATAAGTACATTTAGAGTGTTGCTGCGATCAATTCTTTAAAACAATAGTGGTATCACCAGGTATCTTCCCTGCTCTTTTCTTTCTCAGTTTCCTTCATATCTTCAATTCTTGATCTAAATCCCTGCAACAACCAAACGATAGCTATGATATCCGAAGCTACAAATTAGCACTTGATAAGTATCAACAACAAAGTTCTTGTCAAACTAAAAAAGAGGTGAAATGGTTAGTTTTTGAGTTGGTAAGGCAGCAGGTCTACATGCCTCCTTCAGCTCTCTGTTTGGATATTTCTTTTTATACTTATCTTAAAAAACTTGCTCATATGCATGGTTTTTGAGGTTACCTGTTTGAGCTCAATTTTGAGTTCATGTATGACCCTCTCCATTAGAGACCTTTCAGATTCAGTAGGAAGACCAAATCCCATACCTATCAAGTCATGTGCATCACCTCCAGATTGGTCTAATGAAAAATCCATCTATATCTCATCTTCATCATCAGACATTGTAGCACTTGTTCCCTCTCCAAGTATTGCTCCTGGCCACAAAAAATGTCATACATATATATTAAACAAGTAAATAGTTATTGTTGCTGATAGAAAAATTCTAAGATATTAAACAAGTAAATAGCTATCACATGGATTGGATACCTTTCACTGATAAAAAAATTCTTCTTTTAATTAAAATATTCTATTGTTGCTGGCTTCTTTACTATGTTGTATTGAATCTCTTAGTTTTCTGCTTATGTCCACTGTGTAGTAGCATCTCTAAACAACCCTGTTATTGTTTTCTTTTCTATTATTGTTTCCATTCTTATGTAGATGGAAAATAAAGATCGTACATGGATGTATATAAGACTTTATCCTAACCGTGCGGGGTTGAGAGAAGTATATAAAGCTGGGATAGCTGAATTTATTGCTAAAGCAATGACACTTAATGATTTTCTTATTGAAAGGACAATTAGGTATCCTTGCTGGAATTGTAAGTGTTGCAAGTTATTGAGTCTAGATGTCGTTACATTACATCTTTATAGGAAGGATTTTATGTTGAATTATACTGTGTGGACAGCTCATGGAAAGAGTAGTGCTGCTAATAATTTTGCTTTTCAAAATTATGTTAAAAGTCCAATAAGAGAGAATAATGTTGAAAGTTCACGATATAGTGAGATGGTCAGGGATGGTTTTGGGACACACTCAGGGGCTCAAAATGAACCAAATGGTGAGGCTAAACACTTTTATGAACAGTTAAAGGAAGCTAGTCATCTATTATATGAAGGATCAGTGCATTCTAAGTTATCTATTGTCGTTCAGTTACTAAGTATTAAGTCAGATTATTCAATTTCTCAAGAGGGCATGAACTTTATCATTGGACTTATGAATGAACTTAACCTAAATAAACGTGACTTACCCAAAGATTTCTACACAACAAAGAAGTTGGTTTCTAAGTTAGGACTTTCATCAGAGAGGATTCACTGTTGCGAGAAAGGTTGCATGTTATTCTATAAGGAAGATTCAAATCTAGGACATTGCAAATTTTGTAATCAGCCTCGTTATAAGAAAGTCAGACATGGTAAAGGGAAGAAGGTTCCTGTGAAGTCGATGCATTACTTACCCCTTATACCACGGTTAAAGAGGTTGTATGCATCAATAAGCTTTGCCTCTCATATGAGATGGCACTATGAAAATAAAAGAGGTGATGTTCTGGTTACTCCAATCACATGTGCAGAGACTACTTTTTAGCAATACATCTGGTAGATGCGACTTTCTTTCACTCAGTACTACAGGGAATGCAAAATTTAGTTTTGGTTTAATCTAAGAAACATATATGGGCAGCATAACACAGACTAACTCCTTTTTGTGTTATTTTTTTCCAGGTGGTTAATAAAGAAAATCAATGGCCTCAAAAGTTCATGGTAATGGACGGCGTAAGAAAGGACTTGATAATCTTTCCAAAGGTTAATATACACCACCACCACCACAACCTGTTACCCCAACTCTTCAACCGGCTACTACAAATATTATTCCTCCTCCAAGGGTAACTATTTCACTACCAAATACATTTTTCATTCCCCCACCGCCCCACCAGTTCCAGCCCTATTCTTCCCATAATAGTCTGCATAGTAACTCTTCATCTGTACCTTCAACATCATCCATACCTAGCCTTTCTGGATTGAGAATTAAAGGTCCCAATACATCAATATTGACCTACATTGATAGTGCTACAGCATCTAATGCTATAGTAGCTGCTTCCTAGATTCCTAAATTTAAAGAGGTAGTAGAATATGACGGCAACGGGAGGCTAATTATCTCCTCTGATGATAATGGGTAAGTAAATATTATGTTTTTTTGTAATTTTTAAAAGTTTTGAAAGCTAAGATAATTTAATGTAATTTTATTGCAGGTTCATTCCCGCTTATGCCGGTGGATATATGGTTATAGAAACAATTAAACCATTTTACACGGAGTCGTGGGGTAGTTGGAACGAGATTCTACTCTACATCAGAGTGCTTATGTGGAATCAGTTTGTGGTATAATCAAATCAAAGAATTTACCATTTCAGTATGCTATCAATGATGAATTTACCTTTATATTCGTGTCATGATAATGAAATACAACGCATTTTCAAGTTGAAAGCAACTAACGTATCAAAGAACACTTGTATGAGGCCTAGAGGCACTTGGAAAAAACTGGATGGCTGAATGCTAATGTGTAGGATCAGTTTTTGGAAAAATGGGATACTCCTAAATATAGGGAAAGGAGGAAACGAGCAAAGGCAAACAGAGCATCTCAAACGGGTGGCTCGTTGCACACTGGAGGTTCGATGAGTTTCTCTACACACCGACGAAAATTGGTAATAATAGCTTAAATTTCTGATTTGTTTGATTTAGTTCACTGTTCTATACCGTGACACAGTAAAGTCGTGTGGGGCTATTTTGATTCACTAATGTTGTTATCTTCTTGTTGTTGTTCCTCTTGAAGTCTAGTGAAGCCATGTGTGGCCTATTTCAATTCACTAGCATTGTTGACAACTTGTTGCTCTTGTTGTTGTTCATCTTGAAGTCTAGTGAAGCCGTGTGTGGCCTATTTTGATTCACTAGCATTGTTGACATCTTTTTGTTGTTCATATTGAAGTCTAGTGAAGCCGTGTGTAGCCTATTTCGATTCACTAGCATTGTTGACATCTTATTGCTCTTGTTGTTACTTGTTTCTTTTGTTATGAACTTGATCTTGTTCATCTTGTATTACCACTTGGTGGGAATACACTAGGTTTGTTGGTGGTGGTGGTGGTGGTTTGGTTTTGGTTTTAATAAAAAACCGATCTAAACCAAACCATCAACACCCCTATCAGTATGCAATACTCATTCTAAGTTTGTAAATAGACTCATTTGCACCCTCAGTACAAATATTTCTCCAAATCAGTTTAAGTTCGGCTACTTCTTTCCCTGCTCAGGTCTTCCTAATTATGATGTTAAATGAACCTTTCCTTACACCTTTTAACAATCATTTTAGAAGTATATTCAGCCGACTCAAATATTGCAGAACCTTCTAAGTACTTTCTTTTCTTATCTCTGATTAAACCTGGTCATTCGTGTCTTAAACAATGTACACATCGAAATAATGGCCAAAAGCTAGCGTAGTGTTTTGTGGACTTCCATCACTTGTGACTTTGAGAGAAATAAATTGACTTTTGAGCTAGGGAAAACAATTTAGATAGGTTATGTTCATGTATCAAGTTTAAGCTGTTTGTTTTAATGTTTCTAAGAGCTAGCTTTTGAAGGATCTGATCATAGAAATCTTCTTTAAAAAAAAAAAGAAAGAGAAACTAACTTTTTTATCTTTTTGGGCATAATGATAAATAAACATGGTAAATACTCCGATTTCCACATCTAGATACTTCAGCTTATGTCAACTGTGCCAGTTGAACACTTCCATCTTACAAATTAATGTGCCACGTCAGTGTCATATGTTCATGAGATATAGTGGTAAGGATCTAGAGTGTTTAGTTGTCAGCTAAGACCAAGTTGAGGTATCTTGCCTGGTCAAACAAATTCTTACAATAACTCGTATGCAAACTGAGTTTTTTGAAGCTCCATCGTGTTAGTTTATCGAAAGTTTTTAACAAATTATGTTTTCGATTTTGGTGGTCTGAGCTTATTCATTTGTTGGAACGTTTGCTGGCTGTTACTGTAATGCTATAGTGATAAGAAGAAGTAAATTCCTTATATTGTCACTCAACTTAGGGAAATATCTCAATAAAGTCCTTTATCTTTTTTTTTGTTCCAATAATATCATCGAACTTTATTCATTTTTCTTTAAAATCAATAATTGCTAAAAGTGACTCAAAAGATGAGAAAAAAATGATCAAAAAATTCCCTTAAGTTTGAACTTTGAATTTAAATGATTCTTATTAGTTAACAATACGAAATATCAATAAACTTTCAACTATAAAACTTAGTGAGTACAATCTTCTTTCAACTTCAAACTGCGATATTAAATCTAATGACGTCCACCAAAAGTTGTAATTAAAATTGTTAGAAATAAGCTTATATGTACTGTATTTATTTGGAAACTTAGGAGTTCAATAATAAAATAATATTAATGTATTTATTTGGAAACTTAGGAGTTCAATAATAAAAGAATATTCTATATTTATTCATTTTAGAATTAATATTTATTTTTGATAAAATAGTTCAAGTTAGTTTTTAGTTTCTTCTACTCCAAATTATTGTCGAAAAAATTATAATTCATAAAGAAGACGATGAATTCCTGCAAATAAAAAAAATTAAGGTCTCTAGCTAGTAGAAGAACCATATATAAATATGTTAAAGGATTTTTATTTTAAAAAATAATTCATATTAACGGATACCATGATAATAACATCAATCATTCACTATCAAATAAAATTAGGTGATTTTGTATAACCATTTTGTAACTTAAAAATGTTTTAAGGTTTTAATATTATTTTTATCAATCTTGTGATATTATTTTAGAGAAAATTATATCGCCTCGTCAAGTTGGCTGTAAAAACTAAATACATTTACCAATTTGGACAATAACTGTACTTCTTGTTTATTTCATTCAAAATATAACTACCTATTTTAAGCTTTAATTTAACATTCTTTGTTTTTTAATTCATTTTTAATATTATGATTTGTGTCATTTTAAATTATATTATGCACTTATTGATAAAATATATTAAAAATTAATTTAAGAAGTACAAAAGTAAAAATAATTGGAGGCCTATTAATATTTCATGTAAAAATAAGGACTATTTAAATTCAAATTTCAAACTTGATGGACTATTTTGATCATTTTTGAGTCACTTTTAACAATTGTTAGTTTGTAAGGAAAATGCACAAACTTGAATGATATTATTGGAATAAAGAAAAAAGATAAATGACTTTAGCGAGACATTTTGATAAGTTGAGTGACAATATAAGGAATTGACTCTGATAGGAAGCCATTGGTAAAGATGGAAAAACAAGGAGCATTTGTCGGGTCATTTGTATATGTTGGGATATGGAACCCTTTGTGAAATTACATCGCAATTTATCTTATTTCCATGTGTTTGAATATCAACGAATGCTAACATTTTAGAAGTATATTCAGCCAACTCAAATATTGCAGAACCTTTTAAGTACTTTATTTCCTTATCTCTGATCAAACCTTGTCATTCGCGTAAAGAAGTGTCTGCATTGTATATACATAGAAATAATGGATATTTTATCTTGGTTTGATCTTAAGTACTGAATTTGTACAACATACAATAGAAGTTCTGACATGTAGTACGTGGAAAATACACGTTAGTGTCCTACATAAGTTATTGACCAAAAGATATAAGCCTTTAATTTCTTCCTCTTTATTAAACTGAGGTCTCAGATATGCACATCCTGGGGATTGAAACGATAGGAAAAAGGAATAAGAAAGGACCAAAGTCTTTTATATTTCTTAAGCTTAGTTAAGGTAAAGATACAAAATAAGAAAAAAAAGGCATCTTTTGTGATATCCTAAGTCTTAACAAGGTAAACAATTGATAGGATGTCTCAAGATGACGTTTGTAGCTTGTGAATGTTTACTTTTTAACTTATCTTGGAGCTAGAACTAGCAAATTTCATATGTTTAAGTTCTAGGTAAGTGGTGATAAGTCTTCATGGGAAGTGGATTGTATAAATGATAGTAATACTTTATAAAGGAAGTACTGGTTGGAAACTCCAGTGAATGCCACCTCCTATTGGAAAATAATTAGAGTTTCTAACTTATAGGTTCTTATATAGTGTATAAAGACTTGAAAATTGATGCAGCAGTTCCAATTTAACTTATAGCTTCTTATATAGTGTATAGTATCTTTGGCACATTTCTGTTGAATGTATTAGAACCTTTGGGGCATTGGCTCCCTATATAGCTGTAGACCCCTTCCAAACTATCTATTTATAGCTTAAATAACTGAAAAGAATCCACCTAAACTACTACTTCTGTTGGATTTGAGTATTTTCGAATCATGAACTCCATGATCTATTATTAGTCTTAAGATGTTTTGGTCTATGCTGGCCGAACTTGTCTACATACTTGCACTATCTCTTTTTCTAAAATTTTGCAGGAATATGAAAATGGGGGAAAAGAGCACCCTTTTATTGATGTCTACGAAACTACACATAGGAAGAAAAACAAGGACGGTACAAGAGGAGATTGGGTCGAACCGCGTGCTAAGAATGCATATGTAAGATAATAACTTTTACATACATTGTTTTATTATTACTCAACTTTGCTTGTTTACATACTGACAAATAATTTTTCTTTTAGGAAGAATTTCAAAAAAGCATTGAAGAGTGGCGTCAAACCCAACCTACTTCAAAGAATGGTACCATGGTCCACCCATCACCTGAAGAGCTGAATAATATGTGGACAACTGTGGTAGGTGGTCCAAAGAAAGGTAGAACCTACAGGATAGGGGTTCTGCAATCCTCGAGTAGTCCTTCATTGTTTTCCAGTTCCTCTTCTACTTTACAAACTATGGAAGAAATGAAAGTGATGAAAAAGCAAATTGTGGAATTGACGCAGAAATTTGCAGCTAACGATGCTAAGTTTGCTAAATTTGATAAATTGGAGGAGTTGGTTAAGAAGCACATGCCACAAGTATTTCAGGATGAGAAAGATATTGAATCTGATGATAATTAGATTGTAGTTATTGTTCTTATTTTTTTGTTGTGACATTTAGATGTTTAAACTATTTGATTTGATATTTGTTTTGAATGGTTTAAAGTGGTTGTATTTATAAATTTTTGTCGTGTTTGATCCAATTGTGAAAAATACATTAGTTATGTTGTTTATGATCTGAAAGCAGTGTAAACTAATGCAATATAATAATTATTTAATTATTTATTAAATAATAATAATTATTAAATAGTTATTTAATAATTTTTCGACTATAGTGGTCAGAATAGTTAAAATTATTAAATAGTTATTTATAAAATTTTTGACTACATTGGTCGGAATAATTATAATTATTAAATACTTATTTATTAAATTTTTGACTACAGTAGTCGGAATAATTACATTATTAAATAATTCTTTATTAATTTTTCAACCACAGTAGTCGGAATTATTATAATTATAAAATATTTATTTATTAAATTTTTGACTACAGTAGTCGAAATAATTACATTATTAAATAATTATTTATTAATTTTTCAACCACAGTAGTCGGAATAATTATAATTATAAAATATTTCTTTACTAAATTTTTTACTACAGTAGTCGGAATAATTACATTATTAAATAATTAATTATTAAATTTTCAACCACAGTAGTTGAAATAATTATAATTATTAAATATTTATTTATTAAATTTCTGACTATAGTAGTCGGAATAATTAAAATTATTAAATAATTCTTTATTAATTTTTCGACTACAGTATTCGAATTAAGATTATTAAATAATTTTTTATTAAATTTCTGACTACAGTAGTCGGAATATTTATAATTATTAAATAAATATTTATTAAATATCCGACTACATTTCCGACTAAAGTAGTTGGAAATTTTCGACTACTTTAGTCGGAAAAGATTTTCAACAAGCTATATTCTGACTACCATCAAGTAGTCGGAACTACCTTATTTTCCGTCCACATTCCGACTACACTGGCCGTCGGAAATTTACTGTTTTCTAGTAGTGCGTCCGACTTGATGCTTGTTCAAAACGACAAGCAAGGTGTGAATGAGGGTGTTGGCATCCTACCCTATAATGGAGCCTTTTTCTTGGGGATTCATAATCCACTTGAGGAACGTAACCAACATTATGCAAGGTGAAGAACTTCAACCAAGATAAAGGGTCTTTAAAGAAGGGAGCCAAGAACGGCTCCAAGAGAGTTCACCATTGTGTATTTACATTCTTGACCAAGGGTTTATCACTTGTAGGTCAAGAAGAGAGTCTTCTCTTGAAACTACTTTGGATAAACTCCATTTTTGTGATACCCTTTGTCACACCCCTATTTTTTACCGCCCCAACCCCGCTAGGGAGCTGGTTTTAGAGAAAATGAGTTTTTCCAATTGAAGTGACATTTTGAATAGAGATTATTTTATTTACAGAGTCACAACTTGGAATTGAGTTTGGGTGTTCCAAGTCACCTTATTAAATCCCTAATCAAAAGAAAATAACTCTTTATTTTTTTCTGCGATCTAGAAATTTGGATAAGGAATTCTATTGACCGAGATAAAGGTGTAAGACACCCCTCGAGTCCCGTGTTCTAGAACGGTCGCTTTAATGACTTACGTCTGGCTTAAATTAATCTCTTGAATATATAGTATTTGTTAGCCTAAAAGTGACTTCTATCTCGCTTTTATTTATTTTTGAATTATTTAATTATATTAATGTGTGGCTTGCCGGTAGCAGTACTTTCTGATCATGCCACGGGTTTGGATATATTTCTCACGCCTTTATGGATAGTCCCATTTTTTCAAATCTAGATAAGCACCTAACGGGTTTAGAATCTACCCAACTCGATTAGATCGGCTTCAAATGGTATGTTTATTTTATTATAACGAATGGTCGGTAGCAGGGCTTTCCAACTTCATCTTTAATTTTCATTCTTGTATGTTAAATCTTAATTTCTTTCAGGTTAAGAACCTAAGTCATTCTTTTTCGAGTTCACTTCCTTACAAATGAGTTTTTCCTCTCTTTTCTTATCGATGAGTATGATTTTTTTTTTATTCATTCACGATGAGTCTTGAATAAATTTGTAACCCATTTTATTCATTCTCACGCTTATTAATTCCTTAAGCCACAGACATAGAATTAGGCCTGGCGAGCAAAGTAATTTTACAGGTATCCAAACATTACAATAATAAGAAATCAAGACGCAAAAACAAGAAGTGACAAAGCGAATCAAAGGCTACACTGTTAAATATGTTTTCAATATTTTCATGTCAATTTCCAACTTATCAAATATTTGATTCTTGTATCACTATTTCTATTATTAAATATCTAGAATCCTAGATATAGTCAAATTCATATACCAAATGATTGAGTATTGTGTAACAATAAAACTTATTTTAAAATGATGAAGTGAATTAAATAGTAAACAATAATATTGCAACAGTCAACACTTCAACAAATTACATTACTAGATTTCTTCAAATGTCGTCCATTTCTCATATTCAATTATTCAAAATAATATTATGATTTGTCAACCTGAATCATTACGAGGCCCAAAATAAATCACGGACTCCTTTTTTTTAAAAATATATTATTTCAAAATGGTGTTATATACTTCTTTGTAGAAAGACATTAACAGTGATAAAAATTAAAAAAAATACAATGCAAAACATTGATATGCAAAGTGTACTACATAATGCATGCAGTTTGATTTTTTACGAAAAACAAGAAATTACTTACAGTAACCAAACTTTGTATTAACATTGCATCTTTATAAATTAATAGTCTGATAAAAAAAAATACATGATCATATTTATATCTTTATCACCGCTATGTAAACTTCAACTTCTCCTCTATATATTACTTCTTTTTTTTTAAAAAAAAAAAAAGAAAAAAAAACGCACTCTTCATGCATGTTTCAAACTTTCATCAATTAAAATTATAGTAGTGACGAACTCAAGAAAACAAAACTAACAAAACTAGTGACACAATGAGCAAATTGTTAAGTCCCTTTTTCAGTAAGCAAGAGCCAAGAGAAATAAATAAATTAATCTACCATTAACTAAAGGTATTCAAGAAGAAACACAAATATTGAACTAATTCTAGATTTAAACAAACCAAAACTGAAAGGAAAGGAAAAAAAGTGGAATCATCGCTGGGACACGAATATCATATTTTCATTTGACGCATTATTATGCTACAAGAGAAGGTTCGAGGGTTACCTCTTGTGAAAATAAATTCTAACGAAATTTGCTACAATCTTGTAATTCACAAAGTTAATAATAACTAACTTTTGAAGTGACAAACTCGAATCGAAAATTCAAAATGGAGACCTGAACTGAATTTTCCAAACTCAAAGAACTCTCTGCTTTCTTTCTTGTTTCCTCACTTTTTCCTCTTTGTTTTTTCTCTGTTTCTTTTTCTTGTTTTTCTGTAATTGTGTGTGTTTTCAATGTTGTTGTGTTCTCTTGTAGATTTTCTCACTGTCCGTGTATATGTATTTTCCTGGTAATTGTGTTGGTGTCCATGCATATATATAGAATAGTGTGTGCATGTGTAGGAGGAAAATGGGGTAATGGGTGTTGGTTATGGAAAAAGTGGGGGAACATGGGAATTAGGGTAGCTTTCGGATTTTTTTTTCTTTTTCTTTTTCAATATTTTAAATAAAATAAAAAATAATAAAATCTATTTAAAACTAATAAAATATAAATAAGTTAAATAGCTAGTCTTAGAAATATGATCGAGAAATATTAATATCACTAGATTCTTTTTTAAAAGTTAAAAAAAAAAGACAAATATAATTTAGATTTTTTTTATAAATAAATAAATAATAATAAAAATAAAAGTTTATTTAAAATGTGACTCTATTTTTGTAATTTTCAAAACTTTTAAACAAACCTTGTAAAATAAGATAAACTTAAAATATCTAATTTAGACCTAAAAAAAAAATTGAACATTAAAATGACATAAAAACGTTAGGTTTGGTCAAAAATTAGTTGTTTACACCCTTTTTCTATATTTGTGTAGAGATGATGATTCCATAGCCGGCTCCTTTGTGCCTTTTTTCATAGAGGATCCTTGGCTATACTTCAAGTGTGTTCCACCTTAACATGAATATGCTATTTGATTTACAGGCCATGAATTCGAGGTCGAATTCTTTTCAAGAAGGGGAGGATGATACGAGCCAAATAGCCATCATAGCCATTGATGACATCATGCGAGGTCAACTCATGAAGAACCCAATTGTGGTCACATTGAGGAGAAGAGAGCATGCATGGGAAGACCATTTTGGACATTCCATGAGGTAGAGCCGTGTGTGGAAGGTGGCTTGGCTTGCGGAAGTTGTGAAGCTTGAAGGACCATGGTCTTGGAGTATAGGACTTAGTGAAAGGTGCCTTTTTCTCACTAAGGGGTGTTTGAGGGATTTCACATGCTAAAAATACACTCCATGGCCACCCCACCCTCATTAAGGACATTTTGGACACTTTATGTTATAATAGATTATAAATTGGCCCTTTAGTCTTATTTTTACTTAGTTGATTATTGTTGTAAGTTCTTGAAACACTTTGAATCACCAAAGTCCTCTCCCTACTTGAGGCAAACCGAAGCTTGACTTCACAAGTGAAGGTTCCACTTGGGTTGTGTATTGGCTAGAAACGTGAGTTCTTGAGTGAACCGAGTTCCTCTTGGGTTCAACATAAGAACTTGGTATTAGTTTACATGTTTGTAGGGGTTTTTAAGTTTAATATACTCTTTAGTTCTTATCTTACATGTTCTCTCTATGTCAAGTTATTTATCCATTATCTCTTAAGTTAGTTTGTGTTTGTTGTTGTCATCGTTTGATGTCTTGTCCGTGCAGATTGTTTATGCGTATTTGTGGACTGTTTTGAGCCTTCTTAGATACCATATTATATCATCTCTTAATCAATGTGCCAATTCAAATTGTGAAAAGTAAAATGGAATAGAAGGAGTAGTAAAATTACCTTTATTTATCATATACTCCCTCCCTAACAAATTATGTGTTGTCATTTGACCAGACACGATATTTAAGAAATAAGTATTGACTTTGTTAAAGTTACAAAATTTCCCGTCTTAAAAAAAGGAGTAATAGTATTTAAAATTAAGTGGGACCACTTCTAATTAAAAAGACAAATAAAAAAGAAGTAATAGTATTTAAATCAAGTGAGACCACTAAGGGTAAAATTGTAATTGTGTCTTTAAAAACTTACCAAATAAGAAAATGCGACATTCTTTTTGGAACGATCTAAAGGAAATGGCGACACATAATTTGAGACGGAGGGAGTATTTCTTAAGATGTATATCAAGTCAATAATGAACAAAAAAAATAACAAAGAAAATACTAAAATGATAAAATTAATATCTCATATGAAGAGTGAGATATTCCTACTTATACCAACCAAACTCCGAAATGTTTTAATTTCCAAAGAATATTTAAATAGTTGAATGCAACACGTTTCCATTTGGAACGTATTTAATGACCCAATTACTTATTGAATTTAGTTTTATAACTTAATATTCTTCTTAAAAAAATATTAGAAGGTTATTTTACTAAACTAATCTTACATTATGCTTTAAAAAAGGTAAATTGGACTAATAATTTTAAAAATAATTATTAAATAATAAAAATAATATTTAAAGAACATGATAAAATTTCAGATTTCATAATGATAATGTGATTTGTGAAGTCAAAGTCAAGCAATGTGCACATACTCTTTCTCCGAAAATCTATTGTCTTTTTAGGGAGTTCAAATGAAAAGGCAACAACAAAATTATGAAAGTTATTAAAAAAAAAGAATAGTTTCGTGTATGAAGTATTTCTCTATTGTATTTTACTTAACAAATGCTGATTTGTTAAAAGTTTTGAGGAAAACTAATTAAAGAAGTATTTTATTAAGTTAATCTTATTAATGATACTTGTACTTTTTAACTTTAAATTTGTTATTATTGTTTTATTTAGTTATTTAATATTAAAGATAATAAGAGAAAGTTACTACTCTGTCTATCCCAATTTATTTGACACCATTTACCTTTTAGTCCCTCTCAAAAGAAATGTTATCTTTTTTTCATGTGACAGTTACTTAATTATACAATTCCTATTTTATTCTTATTAAATCTCACTTAAGGAAAAAAGTCAACTAAAAAGTACACATTAAGATAATTTAGTACATCTAACAATAGGGAAAATAGTCAGATGGACCCTTGTACTTATCCGATTTTATAAAGTGGACATATCTCTTTAACTATTTATTATCTAAATCCTTAAACTTAATAAAACATAATATTTTAAACTCTTTTGAACATTAATCAAGCATATGTGACATTAATATTGCTGAGTTGTAAAAATACATATTTACATGCATTTTAAAGCATGTGAAAGCAATATTTTGCATTTAAAAGTATTAAAATATTTTAAAAATCAATAATCGATTTAGAAAAAATAATAAAAACTAAAATAAAATAAAATCCTAAACATTTCTTCTTTTAGCCTCCCCCATCTACCACCACCACACACCAGCCAACTGCACCCCCCCCCCCCTCCACCCTTCACCGCCGCTCTCGCCCCACTCGTTCTCCCTACCCCCAATTCACTTTTTGTTCTTCTTTAGGCCACATCCCTCCCACTACTCTTTTCTTCTTCTTCAAACATCAACGCAACTCCTCCCCCACCCTATCTACCCAAACGAAAAATCACTTCTCAGATGCAGCTCCCCCCAGCCCCAGCCCCAGCCCCACCCCACACCCCGCCAAATAAATCCCAATCCAATTTTTTGTAAATTTTATTTTTTTCAGAAAAAGTTCGAAAGATACCTTGTTTGTACTATAATGACTAAATTCTATGAATTTTTAAATTGAGCGCAGAAGATGTAATTACATTTAAGGCACGAGCTAGTAGAAAAGGCATGAGCGTGCGATTTTATTGTCTAACTATTTTCAATGCAAACTTGATTAAAATAACACTTGTGTAGAGTGAAATGAATAAGAACAAGATATTTCAGATTTGAAATTCTCTTGAAAGCAACAAAGTTTTTCTTAGAACAAGATACTTTTTCTTTAAAATATCAAATCAAATCAAGAATGATAGATTTTTTTTTTTTAATGTCAACCAATCAATCCAAACCAAAAGCTAGATTTTTTTTCTAACTCCAAACCGCCAACCCAAATCACAAGTCGATTTGGATCGTTAATTGAGTTTTACTTGACGATTTAATTTCTACACCCCTAGTTGGAACAATCAACAATGGCAGCAAAATAAGGTAGGGACCAGTGGAAAATTGAAAACAAATAGCATAACCAAGACGATTAAACATAATAACATATAAAATAGACGTTTGGACATGAATTTTTTTTGTTTTTAGAGTTGACTTTTCGAAATAAAAAAAGACAGTAAAACTTGTGTTTTTGCTTCAAATTACTCAAAAAAATTCAATTACAACTTCAACTTTTATTTTTGATGAAACAAAACAACAACTTTTATTCATGAGCAAATACAATTGGGACTGCAACTACAACTCCAATTTATACTTGATTTTCATGGACGCCTATCAAGATTTTCAGTAAAACTGAAACTAGACGTTTCTTTTCACAACAATAGAGAAAATAAAAGTAATAAGCAGTACCCTGAAACTATAGTCAAGTTGCTACGACATACTTCAACTTTACAAGGGTTCTATTACCTCTTGAATCTTAGTTTTAGTATATTTTTGTCATCTTTTTATGCTGACGTGACAGTTTTATTGCATAAAATGGGGCCAACATTAAACGTGTCATGTCAGCTAAAAAGATTAACAAAATAAGCTAAAATCTAGCTCAGAGCTAGAGTTAATAGAACCCCTATGAAGTTGAAGTGTGTCATAGCGAATTTGATAATAGTTCAGCGGATACTAGATGTTTTACTCAAAATAAGAGTAGAGAAAAGCACGAAAGAAAAGCAACATAAACAAATAGAGCCTGGAGATGGTTAATATAATGTATGTTTGATGATCAATTTATCTTGGCCTTGATCACTCCATCCAACACAGTCACAAAGTGGCTTAATGCTTCCTGCAACACATGGCTTAAACCCTCTGCACAATGCACCCGAGCAAACATAATTTCCGATCTGTTGCCAAAACCCTCATTTTGCACTACAACTTTGTCCATTTCATCTTCACCAAAGAAATTCTTTAACTCCTGCAGCAATTCGGATGCAATGTTCTTTATACATTGTACACATTGGCCAACAACATCTTTCTTCAGCTTCACTAGCATATCCATAAAACTGTTCTTAAGCTGTTGTAATGCTTCGACAAAAAAATCCTTCATTTTACGTAACCCTTCCATAACAAAATCCTTAAATCGGACCAGATACTCCTTAATCTGTCCTATAAAGGAATTGCTTTCATCATCAGAGGAAGACATTATAGTAATACTAGCACAACTTTTTCAGATTATGAATGGTAAGGAATAAGGAAGGATAGTAATATTTTGCTTTTTATCTGATGAATTTTGTGGGATATATATACTGCTATGCTTTATTAGGTGTGTGTATGTGTGTGTGTCCAGATTACTAAAAGTAAACGAAGAAAATACTCCTTCCCTTCCTATGTATATATACAATATACATCATGTAGAGAGATTTGGTCCTTACTTCAAAAGTCTCCTTGTGAAACTGAAAGGACTAAAAGCTGGGGCCATCCACTTAAATGCATGACATTGAGCTACTTCCTTGTTATTAACTTTCCCCACACATCCACGGATCTTCAACTTCACACTATCTTTTATTTTAAATCTTTATTCGAAAATAATTCCACCATAATAGCCACCCAAAACTAATTACCTATAATTAGTCACTAAAGTAATTCCTACTTTTAGCCATTTCAATGTAGACTTCGTCTCCTTCTCTATTTTTTTTTTAAAAAAAAATTATTGTTTCATTTAGAAAAAATGTTGTCCATTTTCTTATGAAAAAACGAATTCAACTTTTCTATTTGTTTATTTCACTACTATATTTTTTTTTACAAAAATTTGTATCAAAGTGGTATAAACGTTGTATCAATTTAATATAGGGACTGTATATGTATGTGTGAGTTCCCTCTCTTTTAAAAAAGTATATCAATGTGGTATAATCGTTGTATCAATTTAGTATAGAGATTGTGTATGCATGCATAGGTTTCGTCACTTTTGAAAAAGTGTATCAATTTTAAATAACATTGTATCAATTTGGTATAAAAATTGTATATATAGGAAAGTGCCAAAGTAGCCCGAAGGCTACTAAATGACGTTAAACGTTGTATCAATTTGGTATAACATTGTATCAATTTAGTATAGAGATTGTATATGCATGCATAGATTTTGTCTCCTTTGAAAAAGTGTATCAATATGGTATAAGCGTTGTAGCAATTTTGGTACAACGTTGTATTAATTTAGCATAGAGATTGTATATGCATGCATAGGTTTTGTCTCCTTTGAAAAAGTGTATCAATATGGTATAAGCATTGTCTCAATTTGGTATAAAAACTGTATATGAAGAAAAAGGCCAAAATATCCCAATGGCTATTACGGGGTATTATTTTGGCCGACTGGCTACCATGTGGGAAACTTACCATATGCTGACCATTTGTTTTCAAAATGGCCAGTGGGTGTCCTTTCCCCTTTATTTTAAGCATTTAAATCAGCTATAAATTATGTCATTTTGACACCTTCGTTGACATGGCAAGTAAGTGTTCTACACTTGAATTTTGACGTGTGACAACCTTATTTTAGTCCATTTTTATTTAATTTTATCATCTTCTTACCCTTTTTTTCATTCCATTTTCTTCCACGATTTTTTCAAGCTCAAACTCTTTTAATGATACTTTCAAACCCTCTCTATCTCTTAGACAATAATTTTTTAAAATATTTTTTTTTCATATCACTTCTAACAATATTTTGTCTAAAAATAATGTGTATGAGAAAATAAAAAGAATATTAAAATTGAGTTTTTAATTCAAAAACGAAGAATAAAATATTGTATCAATATGATAATTAACTTTCAAAAAATATTATTAAAATACAATTTGGTCGGAGAAGATTCACTTCCAAGCACCCATCTTGTAAAGTATTATGTTTTCTTCCAAGAAACTCCCAATCATATTTAGGCTTTCTTCCGTTAATTAATTTTCTAACTTAACATTGACCTCCTCCTTTATATTTTTTCTTAGACGTATGTCTGAAATTGTGAAGCTATTAATGCGCATTTATTATCCTTAGAGAATGAGGATGGCGTTGTGGGAGAACATCGTTGAATTTATCATTCTTGAAAAATTCAACCTCCATTAATGGAGATTAATTAAGCTCAAAGAAGATTACGTGGGAAAAATATTGTGGGGGCATTTATGTAATTATATAGTAAAAAAATCACGCATTAATTCATTGGACACCTTGTCATGTGTTTTGGCCCTTTTTACAAAAATAAAATTAAATTGTGAGTGTATATAATGATGTGGCGATTAAAATGAGTTGGCACAAATCAATTGGCCATTTAATTCCCGTTGGAAACGAGTTCAATCCAAGCGTCAAAGTTGGTGTCGAAATGTGTCAAAATGACACAGTTGATAGTTGGTTTACGTGTTTAAAATGAACAACGTCCGCTTTAGGTGAAGTGAAAGTTCGAGTTAAATTGAGGGACCTTGCCATATGTTTGACCTTATTAAATAAATACTCCACAGAAGATCAAGTATTTTGAAATGTAGGAATATTGTTGGACATCTCGAAATAGGAAAGTGGACTAATAAAGTTCGACGGAGGGAGTAATATTTATGATTTTAAAAATTAACTAAATTTTAGTATTAAACTCTTCCTTATTTCAAATATATGAAAATTTAATATTTCTAAATATAAAAGTGATAAACATTTTACCTACAATATTTATCTATATCATTTAAATTGATATAACATTTAATTCTTTTATATAGTTTTATTGATGACGATAAGACTATTCTAAACTAGTATCTTGAAAAGAATGCAACTCTTTAGTAGTTTTTTGATTTTATAATTTTTTTTTATTTAAAGAAGGATAAAAATTTGAAAAAAATATTATTAATGACTTCTTGGTTATTTAAAGCAACCTCTTATTTAGAAACAAAATGAAAAGCTAAACAATCACTCATTTAGAAAAAAAAAAAAGTAGTACTGTTAACACATTAATTATTGTTTATTAAAAAAATATTAATTATTAATTCTTTAGTACATTCTTCATTTTTTTTTACTTGTCACTATTTTTTAATTTAATTTTTTATTTTTACTTGTTATTTTTGACAAATCAAGAAAAAAATAATTTCCTTTTCCTATTATATACTTAACATTAATTATTTTTATTCCAAATTAATTTCAAGACATACATCATTTAATAAGAGTGTTATAGCAATAATCATATCAATAATTATTTTTTTAATAAATATGACAACTCAAAATAGTAAAAACAAATGAAATAAGTATTAAATGACATTATATTACTTTTCTTCTTTCCCAAGCATATGTATATGTGCCGGTATATGTGTTGTGAATTCTAATTTATTGTCCTTGTTGCCCTACTTGGTGGACTATTACTTCATCTGTCTCATTTAATGCGAGGTAGGTTAATTCAGTAAGCAATTTAAGAAAGAATTTTTCTTTTTTGAAAATTTGTGATCTAAAATAAATGTATTTGGGTGGCTATAAATTATTTTCTTCATTTCATTTTATTTGTCTGAATTTAGCTTGACAAATTGATTAAAAATAATAATTAATAGCATGATTAATTTATCATAGTATCCCTTTTAAATGATGTTTATATTTTAATTTAAGAAAAAACAATTAATGCAAAGGGCTTCATGGAGAAAAAAAATTATCTCTTCTTGATTTGTGAAAAATGATGAGTAAAATGAGAAATTAAATTAGAAAATTTAAAACAAGTAAAATAAAATAGAGGGAATAATTAATTAGGAGTAAAATAAACATTTTAAAGCTAAAATACTACTAAAAGTAAAAATTTATCCTTCTTTTTTAAATCAATTAAAAAAAAGGAATCATATAAATTAGAACCAAAAAAAAAAAAGTACTTCGCCACTGAGAAAGTATATTAAGCAAGAATGTCCGTGTGGTCCATTAAATTGCTTGACGAAATTTTGTGAATAACAAAACAAAAAAGGAAAAAAGGTCAAATATATCCCTTAACTTTTAAAAATTGGTTAGTTTTACGCTCCGCTAAATTTTTTGATCATATATATTGTTGTTGTTAATAAATTTGTCATTCATACCCCTAAAATAGACGAAAAATCCAAATCAATTAAAATGACCCAATTTTTTTTTTAAAAAACACCAACCCTAGACTAACCCGACCTGACCCATAAACAAATATACACCCAATGCACCCTGTTCTTGCTGGTCCTCTCCCTCCTCCCTGTCCTAACCATTTAAGATTTCTTTGAACTGCGATCATTAAGGTCTAACTACGATTCACATTGAATTTTCTCGTCTGACTTTTGCTTTAATTTTTTAAGAATGATCTTACCCTTATTTTTCAGTTCAAGTGAAGGAGAAAAACTTTGAGGGAACACTTCTCTAGTGAAAAGAGCTTGGAAAGCTATCCGCCCCTGAGGAAAGGGTGAGAAGCAGAAATCATTAAAGCAGGAAAAGGTCACTTAAACTCTGATTGGAGGATGGTTTGTCATGATTTCATAATATACGGTACAGTATGATATAATATTGTATAGTATAGTATAATATAATTATTTGATTAAAAGTCATGTGTCATTAATTCATCGGACAACTTGTCATGTGTTTTGACTTTTTTTTTTTTTTCTATTAACCCAATTAAATATCGGACAACCTCCATTAACCCAATAACGATAAATTAATACTTGTAACATTTTATCGGTTCAATTTTTGTATATTCCTAAATTAAATTGTGATTTCTTATTCCATTAATTATAATAAGAAACTTATTTGTGCATATGAGTCTCCTTAAAATTTTAATCGAAACACTAATCAGAAATAATAATTTCATATTTTTAACACATAAAAAATATAATTCTTTTAGATAATAACATATTTGATCGACGAAAATTCAACATTTCACTATTTTAGAGTAGAGGAAAACTCAAAAGTATAATTATTTTAGAGAAAAATCAAATAATTAAGGGTAGAAGTGGTTATATTTTGATATAGAATAAATATAAGGTTAGTGCCAAGTTCATGAGGCAACTAATACTTCTCTCTTTTTTATTTTTCAATTTTTTGTATAAAACGCAAAAAATTATTACAAAGGAAAAAATGAATTATTCGTACTAAAATGTGAGGGGGGGGGGGGGGGGAGAAAAGAAAAAAGAGAAAAGAAAGGGGGTGGGGGGGGGTGGGGTTTATTTTAGTGTTGATATGACAAATCGACTTTTTTATTTCAATTTTAATGTAAATCGTAAGAATTTATTATGTTTTATATATATTTTTTTTATAAAACGTAAAAAATTATTATGTTTTACCAAAAAAATAATTAAACGTAATAATTTATTATATTTCATAAAAAGTCAACCCCGTTAATTGACCATTAAAAAAAAGTAAAAAACATAATAATTTATTACGTTTAAACTATTTTGATAACTTATTAAATAGATGACTTATTTTGATCATTTTATTTATGACTAGACTTATTTTGGTTCCGAGTTGTAACATTAACATGGAATACAACACATCTCTTGTATTTTCTTTGTTGACAGCGATTTGTGTAGTCGTTGATTAATTCAATGTCCATCAATATGCAGATACCACAACTCTTCTTTGGAAAATGTTAAGTTATTTTGGAAGTAGATAGAAGTAGTTTTTCTTGTACACACTATAAAATGTTTGTGTAACTACAAAACATAGCAACAACTAGGTTTAATACGGTATATAATCTCCGAAATTAGCTTAAATATACAAATACTTTAGATAGGAAATATATTCAAACCCTGAAATTCACTAAAATATTATGAACTACAAAAGTGCAGACTTAGCAATTTCACCTAAACTTAAACTACAAATTATTATTTTAAACATTAATTACGCCATATAAGTATGCCTATACCTACATGACCTAATTTTTCCGATCCTTTTAAACAAACAAAAAAAACATTGCAAGTACTTTGTTGCCAATCATGTTTGGAACTATAGTAAAGCAACATGCTTAAGACTATATATTGAACATACAATAACAAACTAGCAAAACAAGTCAAAGAAAATTCTTTGGTGCTATGTCTCAAGTCTACAACTCCGTAGCATGTGTCGCCTAAATAGTGTAGAAAAGAATGTTATGCATGAACCATCTCAATGTTCAAAATAAAAGGAACAAGGATAAAAATCCAAGGGACGAGTGTTTTTGAAGAGAAAAATGTGATGGAAAAGCGTGAGGAGAATTCAAAAAGGAACACATAAGATTGACTCAAATAACACAGTTACTATATTTTCCTTTTAATTTGCTCGACGATTGATCAGCACAAACGTTACGGTTTAAGACCATAAATTGAACACAAAGCATAACATAAACAACTAGAGCCTGCTAACCCTTTAGACATAAAAAGGTAACAAAACCTAACACAAAAAACTGAAATGGTTACTCATCCCTCATCTTTTTCCTCCCTAAATATCTTTCATCATATTTATAAACTAGGCCTCAATCACACCATCCAGCAGAAACACCAACTTTTTTAACTCATCCACGAACATTTGGCTTATAACATCTACACAACGCACCTCATCCAACAAACCATATTCATTTTGCTTGCCACCAAAATCACTTCCATTGCCACCATCATTTCCCAGGCCACACAAAAGAAATTCTTTTACTTTGTCCCACAATTCACAAGCAAAATTCTTAAGCCACTGTAATGATTGAACAACACAACTCTTCAGCGTCGATAGCATTTGCACAAAACAGTTCTTAAGCCCTTGCAACGCTTGGACACAACAAGTCTTAATTGTCCATATCCCTTCTACCACAAAATTCTTAATACGAACCAGATATTCCATAATCTTTCCTAAGAAGGAAGTGTTATTTGCACTGTTCTCATCAGAGGAGCACATTATAGTAAGTTTTTTCAGATAATGTATAATGAGGATAGTTAACTTTAGCCCCTATTATATATAGTACTAGCTACTAATAGTACTAATAAAATGCTTGCATAATCAGAGAGCATATACTTAATGTTGTTGGCTGTCCATTGAGCTTCCCTAGTTGTCGATTGGAAAATTGAAGCATAAAAAGATGTGGGAATTAATGTGATCTAATTACTATTTAGGTGATATCAATGGTCACTACTTACTTGCAAGTGTGGAAGGATTACTCCACAAAAAATACATTCAAACATGTACTTGCATTTTTTCCACATCTAAATACTCTCTCCGTTTCGTATTAGTTGATCTTCTTTTTATAAGTATATGTTTTAATTTAGTTATCTAAGTTCTAAAATTAAAAATGTTTTATACATATGTTTCTCATTTTGACCTTGATAGAAACACCAAATATATTTACTGTTTTCAAAATTATTGAATGGTGCATAAATGATCTGAATCCCCAAAACCAAAATTAAATAATTGTTACTAGTTTCAATTGTAAATACTCAATGTTCTATACGTAATGCATGGAATAAAGAATGTGTATTCAATGTCTAATCATTGCATTTAAAAGACATACAAGAATAAATACATAAAATGCAATTCAATTTGTTGATTTTCTTAATAGATGTGTCAAGTCCATAGAAGTCAACTAACACAAAATAGAGGAATTATTTAGATTTGAAGGGTGTACTATTTAAGCATTAATTACAAATTCTTCATCATTAATTACATTATATTTACTTTTCATCTTCCTACCCAGTTATATGTAGGGATCGTTTGGTAGAGTGTACAAGAATAATGTTGAATAGAGTGTATTGATAATGCTTGCATTAATAATATTTGTATTAGATATGCTGGTATTAGTTATGCAGACTATTGAGTCATGTGATAAACACATGACAGTCATGTAATTAGCCATATTGATTAGCTGATTAGTAGTTACTAATTGTGCTCAGTTAGTTAATTAGCACAGTGTCTTAGCAATTAGTTTAGCTGGAGTACAGCTGGCACATCAATTAGTGAAGTCGGTTGTAATTGTCTATATATGTATTGTAGATTGCACATTTGAGGAGATACACAAAGAAAATTCCCCAAATCAAAATAACTTCTCTTCTCCTTCTTCTCTTCAATATTATATGAATATTGTATGTCACCTAACAATACCATACCATTAAACTTCAGTTTGGTAATTCGGTAATTGGTAAATTAAATTTTGGTTCGGTACGGAATTCGGTATTACCATATTAAAGTTGGACATGCTTGTAGTGATCCTATTTGGTGATAATAGTGGTGATTTCCAACCAACGTTTTCAGAAAAATTCAATTTTGTTTGGTAGTTTGACACCTCTGAATACATAGTTTTACACCAGAAAAAATCAATTTTATTTGGTCTGTTGTTACACGTTGATACGTGTGACTCAATTAATGAAACATCTTAAAACCTATGTTATTGTAGTTTGATCCAGCTCCAAGAAGGGGAGAATTGGATGTAACACGAATAACATTTACATCAAACTGGATGCAACACGAACTGGATGTAAATGTGATGTAAAGTCATAATATTACTTTTTATAAATGTGATGGAGAGTAATATATGTTATGTTGTCTGCCAAATGCTGAGTTTTGCTTCTATCCGCTGTTGACATATGAACACAAGGATTAAGAAATCTTGACCAAGTACCCTTGGTTAAATCCATATTCCGACCTACGTTAGGAACATTAGATTTGGGCAAGTGCAGCCACCAATGGTGTTATGTATCATATCATGAAGACTTCTTTTTATGTTGTTCCCTTCCACGCCCCGATTTTCAGTCTTAGCGTGATATTTTCTTCAAAAGTTGTCATATGTTGGTTACAATGAAGTCTATTGTGTAAAATTAAAAGTCTACTTTATGACTGTGTTTAACAGTTCAAAGTTTACTTGGGTAATATTCACACAAGTATGTGACCTTTGGAGTGTGGACTAGGTATGTGGCCTATGGGTCACTTAACTATAATTAGAATTTCGGGCAATACCAAATATCAAATGGTAGTAATATTTTTTACCAATCCCGAACCCAAATATCGTAGTTTTAAAATTTTACTTCTAAATACCATCCCAAATACCAAATTACCGAATACCAATTATCAAATTTTTTGGTTCGATTCGGTAATTTGGTTTTTGGTATTTTATGCCCACCCCTAACCATTGTATACTTGCCTTGATCTTGAGCTTACAGCAGAGAATTTAGAATGGTATCAAAGTCGTAGATCGTCGGGCTTTGAGTGCTATTAATCTATGTAGATATCGATAAGATCAAATTTCAATTTGTGTGCACCTTATTGATTTCTTAGGGCATCAATGGCGGAAACTAAAATTGATGCTACTCACCCACTTTACTTGGGACTTTCGGATACATCAGGTTAAGTTTTAATTTCAATTAAATTCACTGGATATGAAAACTATGGCTTATGAAGCAGATCGATGCGGATCGCACTGCTAGGTAAGAGGAAGCTGGGTTTCGTCATTGGCACATGTGAGAAAAATTTGTATAAGGATGGTTTGCTTGAGCAATGGGAAACTTACAATGCCATTGTTCTCTCACAGATAACGAACACGATTTCTGAAGAGTTTCTTAGTGAAATTGTTTACGCATCTATGCACATCTTGTTTGGGAAGATCTCAAAGAAAATTTTGACAAGGTTAATCGAGTTTGCATATGGCAGTTACACAAAGAAATTACAATCTTACAGCAGGGTACAAGCTCTGTCACTAGTTATTTTTCAAAATTGAAGGAGTTATAGCATGAATATGATGTATTAGTCCTATCACCAAGCTGTAAATGTACAAAGTCTAAAGACTACATCGAGCATCTGAATCAACAGAGGTTACTTCAGTTTTAAAGTGGTCTCAATGACTTGTATGATCAGGCTAGGAGACAAATCCTAATAAAATCAATTGCATCAACTTTAGGGCAAACGTATGCTATGATTATTCAAGATGAAAGTCAACATGTAGCTGCAACCAATTTGGCAGCCAAAACAGTTGAAAAAAATAATGGCCATACAAGAAAGTGTAGGTCGAGGTAAGGGATTCAGAGGAAGGAAACAGTCCGAGCAATGTGATCATTGTAGGATAAAAGGATACTCAAAAGAATAATGCTACAAACTTATAGGATATCTACCTAGTTTTCAATCCCGACGACCCTATGGAGGGAGAGGATATAATGATATTTGGAAGAGAAATACTAATCATACTGGTATCTATGATGGTTGGAGAAATGCAGGTACTTCTGATAGCTGGAGGAATCATTGTATAGGCTTGATGGATATGACGTTTCACATAATTAGACTAAGCAAAATATATTTTGGGAGTTAGAATATTGACTAGATAATTTACTTAGAAATAATATTGATGTCATTCATATTGAGAAGAACTATTTTATTATAATTGGCTAGTTATACATTCAAATTGGACCAAAAGCAAAAAATTTGTAAGTTGGTTCAAAGTTTAAAGATGCCCGATGGATATGCCTCAAATCTGGAAAAGAGGGTTGATATGACACAGGAAATCTTACATGGAATGAAAAGTCATAATTGCCATATTTTCATGGAACAATTACTTCCAATTGCTTTTATTGGTTTGCCTGAAAACATATGAAAACCTATAGTACAGATTAGTTTGTTTTTCAAGGACTTATGTGCCACCACATTAAAAGAAGAAAATCTGGTTCGAATGAAAAGTAATATTGTTGTTATCACCAACAAGTTGGAGAAGATTTTTTCGCCTGGGTTCTTCGATGTGATGGAACATCTTTCCATTCACCTTGTCCACGAAGCTCGATTAGATGGTCCAATTCAAACTAGGTGGATGTATCTATGCGAACGGTAAACAATTACAATATATTTAAATTCATACCTATCTATTTTATATAGTAAACATTTAATCTTAAGATTATGTAGGACAATTAGAAAATTGAAAAGGGGTCCCAAAAATAAATATAGGGTGGAAGGCTCTATAGTTGAGGCATATCTTGCAAGAGAAACGTCTCAATTTTGTTCATACTACTTTGGTGATGAAGTTTCTTGTTTAAGAAACAGACCGAATCGTCATCAGGACGATGAGAATGAGCCTCATTTGCAATCGATATCAATTTTCAATCGATCTGATAGTAAGGCTAAAAGACCATATTTCGTCGGCTCACTACCATGGAACACAAATCAACAACTTTTTATGTCTTGTTGAATTGCCCGAAAGTTGAGCCCTCTCTGAAGTAAGGATATTAAATATTAACATATCATATTTATTTACTCATCACCTTAAGGAAACTAATTGTGTTTCACATGTTGGATTTTCAGTTCATTTATGACTCAATTTCACAAAAATCAAGTGTATGCGTCCTTTGCAATATGGTTTAGAGATGAGGTGTATAAGTATATATATATATTACTATTATATATAAGGGAGAATCTCAAATTTTGGTAGTCCTCATAAAGGCATTTTAGGTATTTTACTTCCTTGGCTAAGTGAATTAAGAGAGTACATATGGCAATTGATGGTGTTCTTTTGTTAAATAATTTCATTTTTACCCTTATTCTTTTTGTTAAGGTCATTCCCACTTGTGTATTTGTAATTGATCTCTTCTTATCACTTAATAAATTATATTTTGATTAAATTTTCCTTCATTTTAAATTAATAATAATCGTTTTTTCTCAAAAAAATTATTCAAAAATAACTTTCATATAAAATCAAAGTAGTAATAATTTCCAACTACACCATTATAGTAAATATTGTTCAATTCTTTAAAAAATATATAATAAATAGGATAATTTAATCAATAATAAATAGTACAATTACTTTATATTTTTTTAACCGGCATGAAAAGATAAATTAATAATTAAAATAGGATGAATAAAATATTTTTTAAAGGGCACGTAAATAATAAACATGACAAGTAAATGGGCCGAATGAAATAATTTATTAATTTAATTATTATTTAATATTCTTATAGATCTCTATTAAGTTAGTTTATGTAAATCTTCTAAATTAAGGTTGTTACCATTGTTTTATAAACTTGAAGTCATTGAAATATTTTATTGTATTAGATTGAAAAAATAAATTTTGCAAATACTCTTGTCATGAAATTATAGGTGAAAATAAAATAATAAATATCAAATGAAATTTATTTCTATCTATAACAGAGAAATTACATACCCACAAAATCATTAAAATATCAATATTTTCTATTTTTGATCATCATTGAATTGCCATTATTAAAATATCATGATGTTATTTTATAAAATACCGAATTACTTGTGGCCTTTTGATATATTCTAATTCTCCAATAATACTTTCTTCCGCACAAATATTATTTTTAAAAAAATTATCCAATTATGTGATTAAAAACTTTAATAATTGTATCAACAAAATATATTTAATACGTCATATAACATAAATTATATTTTTTAAATTAAATTATTATTTTTAATATCAGAGTTGGTCCTGGCCTTAGCATGGGCCTCACGAAACTAGTATATATATATGTATGTATGTATATATATAATATTTTTAGGTATACCATTCACCAAATGTGGCCGCATACGATCAGTTCTTGAGAGATATTTCTTTGGGACCTGTTGAAGCTCGCACAATGTCCACTTACACAGTAAATAAATTTAAATTTTCCATTAAAGAACACTCCAGAACAAGAAAAACAAACAATAATGGTGTTTGGGTTAAGGGTGATGATGATATTTATTATTTTGATATCATACAAAAGATCTTAGAAATGGAGTATGCTGGTTTGCCAATAAAAAAAATTATCCTCTTTCGATGTAAGTGGTTTGATCAAAACATAAGAGGCACAAGAGTACATAAGGAGCATAACATCATTGAAGTGAAGCACAATAGGACATATCTTGTTTACTGTCCTTTTGTTCTCGCGCAAAATGCTAAACAAGTGTATTATGCTCCTTATCCATTGCACAGTGACAAGTCTGATTGATGGGATGTAATAAAAACAAAGTCTATAGGATGGGTGAAAGTTGAGAATGTGTTGGAGACTGCATATCAAAATGAAATGCAGATTGATCACCAGTTAGTGGACATTGATTTAGTGGATACTTCGAACCACCCGAAAAATATATTTGAAGAAGTTAATATTGCAGAAAAAGAGGTTGAGTTGGTAGGAGATGAGTAAACTTTCAAAGAGGATGAATGGTTTAGTGGAGAATCTTCGGGAGAGGAGGATTAGTTTGTGTAGGTTGTATTTGTTATGTATTGATGTTTTTATGCTTTGTACTATTTTCCTTTATGTTTCTTGTTTAAGATTGATATGTAATATCCTGTGTAAGATTGTTGTTGTCACTTTTCCATAATCTATGTAGTAATAGAAATATTCTTGTTTATCTCATATTGTTGGAGCAAGCCTAAACTTGCAATGGTTATGTAACTATTTCACTGGTGTTTTAATACTGATTTAGTGATTTGAAATGTGAATTAGTAACTTGAAATTAGTTACTTGGAATATTTTACCACAAGTGTTTTCTTATATTCATTTTGTAAGGACTAACTACTTGTTAACTTTACATAATTTAGATGAAAGGTAAAGGTGGCAAAGGTAAATAAAAAGTTGATCCTACAAAGACAAAAAAGAAAAAACAGCCTCCGCCTTATAGACGACTGTCAGGTATTCATATATCTGAGAATCGATTTGAGGACATGCCAGCACGACCCTCTTATTCTAGGTCGTTGCATTATTTAGTTCCTGCTCCTACGCATGTGAGTCCACTTCATGGCTCTACAACGACTCATTCTGCTCCCATCGCCATGCCACCGCCTTCACAGTACTATCAGACGATCGCTGGCACATACAATCATTTACCATCGTCTGCAGTACCCTCTACTAGTAGTCATTCATGCTCTCACAGTGATTCTGCTGGATCTATTGGATTGATAGATCTTCATCTTGGAGGCACACCATCTGGTGCTTCAGATCCACCCACACCAATGCATGCACCAGCACTTGTTCCGCAGTTCGGAGATAGAGATATTAATCGGGGGCATTATATTGTTCTATATGGAGTAGGGTAAGATTTCTAAATATAACAATATTATTCATTTTTCATTTACTATATTATTATGCTCTATGAAATTAATATTTGATCTTGTGTTGTAGGTTTAAGCCCGATGATGGAGTTGAAAAAATTACGACTAAATGCATTTGTCGGCACTTCAGCGGCTATTGGACCAGTTGACAAAACGTTCCAAAATTACATAGAAATGAAATGTTTAAAGAATTTCAGGTAAAATTTTCACTTATCAACTATTTAACACATTCTTAGAACAAAAAATTGAATATTAAACTTTTATTTTTGTTGTAGAAATATTTCTGGTGGGATTCAAAATATGACTTTGATATATGGAAGAATTTTTATAGAAGAGCGAGACTCAGAATGAATGGTCTGTTGGATTATGCCAGAATGAACAGGGTACGACCAAGTTTTATAACCGAACCTATGGGGCAAGATTATCTTCGTTATTGGAATAGCTAAGAATATCAAGTGCTGAGTGAAAAAGGAAAGAAATTCAGAGCATCATTCAAGGGTGGCTCTCTACATACTGAGAGAGCAATTAGTCGGATTACTGTGGAGCAAAAAATGGTGTGTAACTTTTACAGCTTTAATTGTTTGTTTCTGTTTAAATTTTTAATTATTTGAAGATTAATAATTTTATCATATGCATGAAAAAAATTGGGTAAGAAGATACAACAACATGAGATATTCGAGGAGACTCATGTAAAGAAGAAAAAAAACTCAGTTGATGAAGATTTCTGGGTTGAGCCTCGTGTAAAAGCTACACATATAAGAATCAAATTTTGTATTTATAAATCTTTTTTTCAAAGTTGATAGTATTCAAGTATGAGTAGTTTAATATTTTTTTACTATTAATTTTAACCTTACTTTGAATATAGGACAAATATATGCAGTTCATTATTGAGTATCGTAGTACTCAGCCTCCTGAAAGTCAAGGTGAAACAATACTTGAAGATGCAGAGGAGGAGTTCTGAAAACAAACTGTGGGTTCTCCAGTTAGAGGCCAATACTACGAGTACAACAGAAAATGCTTTAGCCAGAATATTAGGTCTTCGTCCGGTGATACATCCTATTCCTTATCAGTTGATAGAGAAACCATTGATTTACTAAAAAATACGATTTCTCAACTCACAAAAGAATCTGCTGCACAGAATGAGAGGGCGAAGCAGAAGGAGGAAACAACATCACAAATTAGAATGATGCAGGAGTAGATCAGCTTTTTTATTCGATCTGCAAGGATTCTTCCTCCTTATCTTAGTGATGCAGTTCGGGCTGCAAAAGGTCTAGACCCACTAAATGATTATTACACCACAAATGAAGAATCAAATCCTGTGTGTGAGGCTGAGAATGCAGATGAAGAAGAGGATGATGAGTAGTTTTTAGACTTTTGCATATTTTGTAGTTTGGATTTGAAACCTTGATAAATTTTGAAACTAACTTGATTTTAAATGTTTGTATTGTTATGCTGGGTTCGTATTGTTATGCTGGGTTTGTACTGTTATGCTGGTTGATGGAATGTAGTATATCATATAAGCTGCTATTTTAAAAAATAAAATTACCAGAAAGACCACATGTCAGTTAAAAAGATTGACAAAATAAACTAAAATCTAGCTCAGAGCAAGAGGTAATAAAACCCCTGTGAAGTTGAAGTATGTCGTATCAAATTTGATAATAATTCAGCGAATACTAGATGTTTCATTCAAAATAAAAGTAGAGAAAAGCATGAAAGAAAAGCAACATAAACAAGTAGAGGCTGGAGATCGATGGTTAATATAATACTATATGTTTGATGATCAATTTATCTTGACCTTGATCACTCCATCCAACGCAGTCACAAAGTCGCTTAATGATTCCTGCAACACATGGCTTAAACCCTCTGCACAACGCACCCGAGCAAACATAGTTTCAGATCTCTTGCCAAAACCCTCATTTTGCACTACAACTTTGTCCATTTCATCTTC
>NC_061121.1:12168097-12299928 GCF_002878395.1 Capsicum annuum
TGCCTATGATTGATACTTAAGGATGGCAAGATATTTGTTTACCCTTCCAAAAATCTCTATGTTTACACTAAAGATACGAGAAAATAAAGATGGCAAGACATTTGTTATTTTGCATAATAGTCAAGATTTTTTAATTCTACTTGCCTAGTGTGTTGCTTGGAATTTGATGTTACCGTTTGACAAAATCTGAATTCAGGAAAAGGATTACTTTGCTATTTATTCGGTGACCGCTTGTATGTTTGACTTTAATTTAGTCCAAGCAAAGGTAAGTTGACTTCTCTCTAATTTGTTATAATGAAGTGTTGTTTTTTTTCATATTGAAGTCTAGTGAAGCCGTGTGTTGCCTTGTCACGATCCGATTTTTGAGTCATGATGGCACCTACCACATCCCACCGGTAGGTAAGCCGATACCGTAACTCGGAGCTATTGCAATGGGTTACCTAGGTAAGAACGTCCAACTTGGACCCTATATGTGAACACAACATATAAAAACATTTCACAACTAAGGACAAACAATATTCAAACACAAATCCCACGACCTGATAGTATTAATACAAGAGCTTCTAAACTTGACAAGAGGAATTTATAATCTCAGAATCTAAAATATCTTAAACAATCTTATACATTTGTCTCGAAATCAAAAGACAAATAAGGATAGAAGGGATAGAGAGTAACTCGATCTCCAAGAGCTCACCCAGTCTCCGAATAGTCAACTTGTGCGAACTAGGTCAACGACGGCAACTAGAACCTGGGATATGAGTACCAAAACACTGGTACTCAGTAGGCATCATCGGCCGAATGAACTCAAATATAATGAAAAGACAATATAAAGAAAGACAATGCTCTTAAAGTCAAGGGATAGGATCGTACCTGAATCTACTTTGGTACCACTGTAACAACATCTATACTACTAAAGCAATAACATGACTTACTATTTCAATATACTCCATAATCACCATATCAACTGAGTATAATTTCGAAAGCGTACAACCATATACACAATAGCAAAACACCTACTTGCAATAATAATCATCAATAATCTTTAGAACATACACACAAGAACTTACCACGACGTCCCATACCACCAGGAAGTACACGAATGAGAGCAAAACAAAGAACTCATCACGGTGTCCCATACCACCGGAGAGTACACAAAAGAATATAACCAATTATACCATAAAGCACAACTACTCCATCAATTTGCCAAAAACCGCGGGTGGCACAACATGCCATGACGCATTACCGAAATCCACTTCCAAGTAACCATACCATAATTCAACATAAAGAAAGCAACATTGTCATAGCATAGATATGTAATCATTAGTTCTATAATTCATTAATAAATACCGCAAAGTCCATACTAATTAACCTTATTTTTCCAAAAGTCAAAAAATTACAAGTCTTAAAATCACTAGTCATCAAATTGGGAAAAACTACAAGCCACCCATAGTATAGGTTATTCAACTATCATAAGGCCATTCTTTAATTAGCATCATCATGACATGAGTTATCAATTAAGGCATCTCAACTTCACATATCAGGAGATAATTTAACTATCCATCATGCAATACAAAATCTATCATCACCAAGCATGTCACAACCTTAAGGACTAGTTTCCATATTTTAATCGAGTAAAGTCCACCAACTAGTTTACTAGGTTTCTAGGTTCCAAATAATAATCATATATTTTAGAAGTAGCTAATTATAACATAAGCCACCTTACTAGGCAATATTTCGTAATATAACCTCTTATTTAAGTCAAGTATATATATTAGGTTAGCCCTTGAATTTTTATATAAATTTACATGTAACACTAAGCCTTAACTCAATATTAGGCTTAAATTTCCTCTAGTAGCTAGTTTAGCATAAAAAAGGGTCACACCTCTTATATAGTGATTTGGAACAAGAAACAAATAATAATTTACCAATAGAGACCTCATAATTCTAGCACTTAGGCGATTGGCCCCACACAGCCTAACCTTACAAATATCAAAGTAGATAAGTAAATTTGCCCCACATGGCATCAAAATGTTCTTTTCTCTTCCGGATTCACCGGGCATCATCACAATATCAACATATTCCGCCGAATTCATTGAGTTTCATCATAATATCACACATTCCTCCGGAGTCGAACCGGGCATCATCATAATATCACACATTCCTCCGGACTCGAATCGGGCATCATCATAATATCACATATTCCTCCGGACTCGAATCGGGCATCATCATAATATCACATATTCCTCCGGACTCGAACCGGGCATCATCATAATATCACATATTCCTCCGAACTCAAATCGGGCATCATCATAATATCACATATTCCTCCGGACTCGAATCGGGCATCATCATAATATCACATATTCCTCCGAACTAATCGGGAATCATCATAGTATCAATAATTTTTTCGAATTTATCGGGCATCATTATTGTATCAATATTTTTCAAGACAACAACATACACACATAAATGGCCCCAAATCAATAAACATACACAAGTTCAGAATAATCGAGTAATAGAGATGTAAGATGCATAAACCATCACACTTTATTACTAGTCATCATCATGACATATGAGTAGAAGCATAGGCATGAGTATCTAGATGACATACACAATTACTATATTTCCTTGGCTATACATAACACGGTAATAAGACAACAATCAAGAATAAAAATTGTTCAACCATCAACCTTAGTCATAAATCGAAAACTGTGTTTAACCCTTATAATCTCAATAACATAATTTAGATGCTCATCAAGTATCTAGGTTACCAAGAAGTTACATAGTTCAAGTTTAAGGTGGGTTAAGTCCCACTTCTAACTCCCACTAATACTAAAGTTACTTCTACAAAACAAACTTCTACCAGAATTTAGGCTAAGTTATCTAAGTCACACCATAAGGGCTTATCAATCCTTACTAAGCATATATGAGAAATCTTCTTCAAGTATTCTTCCTAAGTCAACCCAACACCATGGTCATCTCCTATCTAGGCATTTTATATAGGTCAATACACTCCTAAGGATAGAGAAATATACTATTCATGTCTACTTAGAACAACTATAATGTTCACACACTAGTCATGAGACCATAATTAAGCTAACCAAGGTCCTAGTCTAAGGGTCAAATATCATACCTTACAAATCTATGGCCTATAGGAATTAATAAATCCTAAATTTACCATTTAATCAACTATTGTCTAAATTCCCTGCCAAATCTCAGAAGATATTAATGATTACATTACAAACAAGCTCAATCTATACTACGGGTAAGCCTAACCTACCTTGAATCCAAGCAACTCATGAACCAACGAGCTTTTCTTTTCTTTTCAAGAAGCTTTCTCTTCCACAAGCAATGCTATCAACAATATAATCTACGCATTACAAAAAGAATTAAAATACCCATTATAGCATCACTGTGCCATGGGTTTCAAATAGACACCAAAATCCCAATTAGGTTTCACCCTTAGAAAGGAGTTTCCAAGACCAACCATAGACTAATTATATTTAGGGAGTTAAAACCCTTAATTAATTTGAGTCAAACAATCAAATTCGGGGATACAATTGACCCACAATGATTTAGGGTTTTGAGTCAAAAAAATAATGAAATTAATATCAAATTAAAGGAATTCTTACCTTGGATTTGTAGTAAAACGATGGATTACACAACTTGTTTAAGTTTCCAATCAACCCACAAGACCAATTTTTGAGTCACCACTCTTTTAGGGCTGCTAAGGTTTTAATAGAGGTGAATAATGCTCAAAATATGCCAAAATCCCCCTTTTATACAGTTTTAGATGGGCCCGTAAGGTCAAAATTTACTGTTGACCTTCCAAACTCATTCGGACTCCGTTTTTCGCAAACGAACTATATAACCCCACTAAATTCAACATTCCGGATGCATTGGTGAAGTCATATTTTTATACGAGATCATTTATACTATTTGTGGGTCCCACACCCCTATATTTTGATATTTAACTTTTCGACTAATTGGTCAAAATGAGCTCGGGTGCTATGGGATCTGAACCAAGGGTATACATCTATCCCAAAATTGATATTACATAGATTTTAGCACAATCGAGATTTGCATGCAAAATTATTTTACTGAAATTTCGTTCGATGGCCATTTGGAATCGACGAAGACATCCACTTGGGGTTTTGGTGTCGTTTTTGGACTCGAAGCACAATAGTGTAATATGGGTATCATTAGACTCATATTAATGGGTAGATTATTATTTTTATAGTGTGATGAAATTTTGAGTATTGTAAAGTGAAGATGAGCATGTGGTGCATAAAGTGAGGTTTTGCGATTTTTTCTTGAGGTAGGCTTCTGTCTACTTTTTTGCATAGATGATGTAAGATATATGTTGCGTGTGAATATGTATGTTAGGATTGATTATGAGTAAGATAGCTTAGCCTTGATTAGTGATGTTTTGGGATGTTAGGTAAGGGTTTTGGACCCGTACGATAGTATGTTTATAACCTTGTAGACTCATATTGCCTTCTCCCTAGTTTAGATTAAATTGTAGAATGGATTTGATACATTGCTAGATTATAGATATGTTTTTAGTGTTGGTCCAACATGATTTGGATATTTGATCTTATTGGGCTAGTGTGGTAGTTTTAAAATCGTAAGTTGGGTAGAGTTAACTTGAGTGCTCTTATTTCTAGTCAAAGTTGCTATCTTAGGCTTGAATATGGATTACTTGACATCTAGAAGATGAACTAGATACCTTAGCCTAGTTTGGGGTATAGTATGCCTATTTATGGAAATTGTGGATTAGAAGTGGGATCGTTCGGTCCACTTAGGTATAAGCTTGTGTTAAGTCTTGTGGACTTAGTTGTGGATGTTAGACATAAATGAGGCTAGTACACCTTAGAATAAGGTTACTTGGTAACTTGTATTGATGTTCCCAAATTGTAGCTTTTGAGTTATGGTTATGATACTCCTTGTGGAAGTGATTGGACTATAGAGATGCTATTTCCTCTTAGACTTGATGATTTTCCTATAGAGTTGTTATTTCCTCTTAGACTTGATGATTGGCCTACAGAGATGTTATCTCCTCTTAGACTTTATGATTGGCCTATAGAGTTTCTATTTCCTTAGTCATGATTGTTGGTCCTATAAAGACGATGTTCTTTTTTAATATGTAAATTGGCCTAGAGAAGTGATACTCCTCATTATCATGATGTATGAGCTATTGATATATGATATCCTGTAGACAATTACATGTCTATTTGTATTATGCCTCCTATATGTGAGATTTCTCCTATATATGAGATGATTAGGGATATGCTACGACTTATAAATATGATTATTGATATGAGTTCTGGATGTGTGTATTGGCCTAAAGCCATGATTATGATAATGTGATTATTTTGGATAGATTAATGGGCCAAGGGTCGTGTTATGATATTGATTGTATAGTCGAGAAGTGTTTATCATTATAAACAATGTGATTACAGTTTATGAATATAAATATATATATGTGTGTGTACTCATCTCTCCGGTATGGGGTAGAGAAAGATGCAGTATGATGTTTTTTTTATTCCACTAATTGAATATGTAACACGTCGATAATTCTTAATATTTATTTTAATATTTTAGGTGAGTATAAATCTTAATCTATGAATCCTTGCGTGACAGAATACTGGTAATGACTTGCATAGATTCAACACATTCATGATTATTTACCATTATAAGTGATGTGGTTATAGCTGAAATGTGATCTTATGACTGATCTTTTTGTTAAACGGTTAAGCTATGCGGTAACTAGTTGTCTATTAGGGGATTATAGCACTTGATGGCTAGGAATCCAATGTATTAGTTAATGAATTTTGCTTAGCTCAAACATAGTAGCTAACGATGGTTAGTTAAGGAATAATGTCTGTTGATAAAGATGGTTGGGTGACAAGTAGTAATGTGTTATCTAGTAATGATTAAGGGATATAGGATGAGTAGTTGATAATAATGGATGATGGATAAATGACAGTTTTGGTCTAGTGATGAACCTTGAATAGATGTTAGATGTTGACTGTTAAATAAATAGTGGTTAGTTGTTATCCCGTGAATTAAGGATTATGTGAAGGATAAGGTTTGGGCTAATAACTAAAGGTTATGTGATAACTAGCGAACTAGTGATTCTATTATAATAAGTGTTGGTTAACTAATAACGAGTGGTTAGGAAGTATTGACTAGATAGATTTTCTATGGTGATATGATTATGTTTATGAGTATTTTAGCGTATGTTATTCGGTAATGACTATTGTGATGCTCATACTCGACAAGACCAGAGGATATATGGATGATGAATTGATACCCGGCAAGGCCGGTGGTTGATTACGATGATGATGGTCCTGATGTGGACAGTTATGATGAGTTGTGATATTAATCGTCTACCTTGCATTCATTCCTTCATGCGCGTCGTCTATCACCAATATGTGCCTATGTCTATCAGCCGGTATAGGGTAGTTGCATTGATATAGGTGAAGAATATGCCTTATGCTGTTGTGTGTTGATTGAACCTTTCGAGTCTGGGGCGGTGAGGGTACGCATAGGCTCGGCTAGGTATTTGGTTGTCCGGAGTACCTGGTTATTCATGTTGTTATTGATATTATTGTTATCATTGTTATGATCATTATTATGGCTACCTTATGACAAATTGGTCATTGATCCAGTATCAAAATTTAAGGTACGTTTTTGGCCTCTCCTATTTTATGATTGCATTATTATGTACGATTATTTCACGTCTAGCCATGCGGATTAGAGACCCTAAGATGATAGTATTTAAATTCTGATAAGTGTTATAATGAGGTCTTAATGAGAATATAATGATATAGGTTATGCTTCAAGATGACCTCATGTTTATATGTATATATATATATATACATATATCTAGCTATATGAAGATATGGCACTGCCGTATATCCCTTCCTTCATTGTTCATTTTGTAAAGTCGTTACTTCACCTTGTATATTATTATATATCTTTCTTTCGCGCCTTATTCGTATATATACCTAGGATATATGGTATAGCATTGACGTATATTGAATTTAGCTGGAATAAGATAGTTCACCCTAATACTTCCTTAGTCTTATTATGTTAGACTCTTGGACATGAACAGGATAGTTTTCCCTTATTATTCTTATTAACTCATTATATGATTTATGGACTCTTGGGTGTAGTTTTCATTCTATTTATATGTTGTGTATATCTGTTTTGTCCCTTTTGAGATTCTCCGAATAGTTAGCAAGGTGGCCTATGAGTTAGCTTTACCTCCATACTTTGCTGTTGTTCACCCAGTTTTCCATGTCTCCATGCTGCAGAAGTATATTCCTAACCCGCCTTATGTGCTTAGGTGGGACTCAGTCTAGTTAGATGGGTAGTTGACCTTTGTAGAGGAGCCCGCACTTATTTTTCCTAGTAATGTGAGGCGGTTGTGTATAGAGAGATTCCTGTAGTTAAGGTTCAATGGAAGCACCGCCCAGTGAAGGAGGCCACTTAGTGGTTAGCGGGCGACATGCGAGCCTAGTATCCTCAACTATTCGAGACTTCAAGTATTTCCTCATCTTTAACTTTCGAGGACGAAAGTTCTTTAGTAGTGGATATTGTAATGACCCTTCAGGTCATTAGCCGTATTCTTGCTTATTTTGCCGATAGAGCTCCTCCATAGCCATCCCAAGTCATTAGTGACTTGCTAGAATTGATAGCTCAGTTACCTGACGGTTCGTTTGATTTTTAGAACCACTTTTATAATTGGAAGTCTTCGTCGATTCCAAACGGCCGCCGAACGAAATTTCAGTAAAATAAGTGTGGGCTCCTCTACAAAGGTAAATTGCCCATTTAACTAGACTGATTCCTACCTAAGCACATGAGATGGGTTAGGAATATACTTCTGCAGCATGGAGACATGGAAAACTTGGTGAACAACAGCAAAGTATGGAGGTAAAGCTAACTCATAGGCCACCTTGCTGACTACTCATAGAATCTCAAAAGGGATAAAACAGATATACACAACATATAAATAGAATGAAAACTACACCCAAGAGTCCCGAAATCATATAATGAGTTAATAAGAATAATAAGGGAAAACTATCCTGTTCATGTCCAAGAGTCTAACATAATAAGACTAAGGAAGTATCAGGGTAAACTATCTTATTCCAGCTACATTCAATATACATCAATGCTATACCATATATCCTAGGTATATATACGAATAAGGCGCGAAAGAAAGATATATAATAATATACAAGGCGAAGTAATGACTATACAAAATGAACAACGAAGGAAGGGATATACGGCAGTGCCATATCTTCATATATGTATATGTATATATATATACATATAAACATGAGGTCGTCTCGAAGCATAACCTATATCATTATATTCTCATTTAAGACCTCATTATAACACTTATCAGAATTTAAATACTATCATCTCAGGGTCTCTAATCCGCATGGCTAGACGTGAAATAATCGTACATAATAATGCAATCATAAAATAGGAGAGGCCAAAAATGTACCTTAAATTTTGATACTGGATCAATGACCAATTTGTCATAAGGTAGCCATAATAATGATCATAACAATGATAACAACAATATCAATAACAACATGAATAACCAGCTACTCCGGACAACCAAATACCTAGCCGAGCCTATGCGTACCCTCACCGCCCCAAACTCGAAAGGTTCAATCAACACATAACAGCATAAGACATATTCTTCACCTATATCAATACAACCACCCCATACCGGCTGATAGACATAGACATATATTGGTGATAGGCAACGTGCATGAAGGAATGAATGCAGGGTAGATGATTAATATCATAACTCATCATAACTGTCTACATTAGGACCATCATCATTGTAATCAACCACCGGCCTTGCCGAGTATCAACGCATCATCCATATATCCTCTGGCCTTGCCGAGTATGAGCATCACAATAGTCATTACCGAATAACATACGCTAAAATACTCATAAACATAATCATATCACCATAGAATATCTATCTAGTCAATACTTCCCAATCGCTTGTTATTAGTTAACCAACACTTATTATAATAGAATCACTAGTTTTCTAGTCATCACATAACCTCTAGTTATTAGCCCAAACCTTATCCTTCACATAATCCTTAATTCACGGGATAACTACTAACCACTATTTATTTAACAGTCAACATCTAATATTTATTCAAGGTTCATCACTAGCTTAACCGTCTAAAAAGAAGAGCAGTCATAAGATCATATTTCAGCTATAATCACATCACTTATAATAGTATATAATCATGAACGTGCCGAATCTATGCATGCCATTACCAGTATTCTGTCATGCAAGGCTTCATAGATTAAGAGTTATACTCACCTAAAATATTAAAATATATATTAAGAATTATCGAGGTGTTACATATTCAATCAGTGGAATAAAAAAAACATCATACTGCATCTTCCTCCATCCCATACCGAAGAGATGAGGACACCCACATATATATATTTATATTCATAAACTGTAATCACATTGTTTATAATGATAAACACTTCTCGACTATACAATCAATATCATAACACGACCCTTGGCCCATTAATCTATCCAAAATAATGACAACATCACAATCATGACTTTAGGCCAATACACACATCCAGAACTCATATCAATAATCATATTTATAAGTCGTAGCATATCCCTAATCATCTTATATATAGGAGAAATCTCACATATAGGAGCCATAATACAGATAGATATGTAATTGTCTACAGGATATCATATATCAATAGCTCATACATCATGACAATGAGGAATATCACTTCTCTAGGCCAATTTACATATTCAAGAGGAACATCGTCTTTATAGGACCAACAATCATGACTAAGGAAATAACAACTCTATAGGCCAATCATAAAGTCTAAGAGGAGATAACATCTCTGTAGGCCAATCATCAAGTCTAAGAGAAAATAATAACTCTATAGGACAATCATCAAGTCTAAGAGGAAATAGCATCTCTATAGTCCAATCACTTCCACAAGGAGTATCATAACCATTACTCAAAAGCTACAATTCGGGAACTTGTAATCAATACAAGTTACCAAGTAACCTTATTCTAAGATGTAGTAGCCTCATCTATGTCTAACATCCACAACTAAGTCCACAGGACTTAACACAAGCTTAGGCCTAAGTGGGCCGAACGATCCCACTTCTAATCCACAATTTCCATAATTAGGCATACTATACCCCAAACTAGGCTAAGGTATCTAGTTCATCTTCTAGATGTCAAGTAAGCCATATTTAAACCTAAGATAGCAACTTTGACTAGAAATAAGGGCACTCAAGTTAACTCTACCCAACTTACGATTTCAAAGCTACCACACTATCCCAATAAGATCAAATATTCAAATCATGTTGGACCAACACTAAAACCATATCTATAATCTAGCAATGTATCAAATCTATGCTACAATTTAATCTAAACTAGGGAGAAGGCAGTATGAGTCTACAAGGTTATAAACATACTATCTTACGAGTCCAAGACCCTCATCTAACTTCCCAAAACATCAATAATCAAGGCTAAGCTATCTTACTCATAATCAATCCTAACATCCATATTCACATGCAACATATATCACATATTATCTATGTAGAAAAGTAGACAGAAGCCTACCTCACGGCCAAACTGCAAAACCTCACTTTATGCACCACATGCTCATCTTCACTCTACAATACTCAAAATGTCATCACACTATCAAAATAATAATCTACCCATTAATATGAGTCTAATGATACCCATATTATACTATCGTGCTCCGAGTCCAAAAACGACACCAAAAGCCCAAGTGGATCCAACATATGGAAAATGAGTTTCCGAAGCCAACCCAATGTTCACATGTGAAAAAGGAATCATAATCCTCAAATAATGGGTAAAAATTAAGCATACTTTGGGCTAAAATCAAGCCCAAAGTTAAATTGGGATTTGGGTCCAAACGAAGAAATTCAAACATGAATTCAAGAAATTCTTACCTTAATCTTGAAGATAATCGTGATACAAGATGATAACTAAGCTCCCAAGTCATCCCCCATGACCAATTTTGAGTTATTGAAAAGATACTACACACCAACTCAAACTCTAAGCACGATATGAATGAAAAAAATGAAGGATTCCTAAGAATGTCAAATAGCCTCGCGAAGATAGGAAACGAATGTCAACGTTTCGATCCGTAGGACTCTATTAGGCACTTGCTCTTGTGTCAATAATATCGGTGAAACCTAGGCTTTGATACCAATTTGTCACGACCTAATTTTTGAGTCATGATGGTACCTATCACATCCCATCAATAGGTAAACCAATACCGTAACCTGGAGCTATTGAATGGGTTACCTAGGTAAGAACGTCCAAATTGGACCCTATATGTGAACACAACCTATAACAACATTTCACAACTAAGGAGAAACGATATTCAAACACAAATGCCACGACCTGATAGTATTAATACAAGAGCTTTTTAACTTAACAAGAGGAATTTACAATCTCAGAATCTAAAATGTCTTAAACAATCTCATACATTTGTATCGAAAGCAAAAGACAAATAAGGATAGAAGGTATAGAGGGTAACTCGATCTCCAAGAGTTCACCCTGTCTCCGAATAGTCAACTCGTACGAACTAGCTCAACGACGGCAACTAAAACCTGGGTCTGCACCAAAAAGGTACAGAAGTGTAGTATGAGTACTAAAACACTAGTACTCAGTAGGCATCATCGGCCTACTGAGCTCAAATATAATGTAAAGACGATATAAAGAAAGACAATGATCTTAAAGTCAAGGGACAGGATTGTACTTGAATCTACTTTGGTACCACTGTAACAACATCTATACTACTTAAGCAATAACATGACATATTATTACAATATACTCCATAATAACCATATCAACTGAGTATCATTTTGAAAGCGTACAACCATATACATAATAGCAAAACATCTACTTGCCATAATCATCATCAACAATCTTTAGAACATACACACAAGAACTTACCACGACGTCCCATACCGTCGGGAAGTACACGAAAGAGAGCAAAACAAAGAAATCATCACGGCGTCCCATACCACCGGAGAGTACACAAAAGAATACAACCAATAATACCATAAAACACAACTACTCCATCAATTTATCAAAAACCGCGGGTAGCACAACCCCGCCATGACTCATTACTGAAATCCACTTCCAAGTACCCGTACCATAATTCAACATAAAGAAAGAACAATTCTCATAGCATAGGTATGTAACATTAGTTCTATAATTTATTGATAAATACCGCAAAGTCCATACTAATTAACCTTATTTTTCCAAAAGTCAAAAAATTACAAGTCTTAAAATCAGTAGTCATCAAATTGGGGAAAAGCTACAAGCCACCCATAGTATAGGTTATTCAACTATCATAAGGCCATTCTTTAATTAGCATCATCATGACATGAGTTATCAATTAAGGCATTTCAACTTCACATATTAGGAGATAATTTAACCATCCATTATGCATTACTAGATCTATCATCACCAAGCATGTCACAACCTTAAGGACTTGTTTCCATATTTTAATCGAGTAAAGTCCATCAACTAGTTTACTAGGTTTCTAGGTTCCAAATAATAATCATATATTTTAGAAGTAGCTAATTATAACATAAGCCACCTTACTAGGCAATATTTCATAATATAACCTCTTATTCAAGTCAAGTTTATATATTAGGTTAGCCCTTGAATTTTTATGTAAATTTACATGTAACACTAAGTCTTAACTCAATATTAGGCATAAATTTCCTCTGGTAGCTAGTTTAACATAAAAAAGGGTCACACCTCTTATATAGTGATTTGGAACAAGAAATAAATAATAATTTACCAATAGAGACCTCATAATTCTAGCACATAGGCGATTGGCCCCACACAGCCTAACCTTACAAATATCAATACAGATAAGTAAATTTGCCCCACATGGCATCAAAATATTCTTACCTCTTCCTAATTGACCGGGCATCATCACAATATCAACATATTCCGCCGAATTCATTGAGCATCATCATAATATCACATATTCCTCCGGATTCAAACCGGGCATCATCATAATATCACACATTCCTCCGGACTCAAACCCGGCATCATCATAATATTACATATTCCTCAGGACTCTAAACGGGTATCATCATAATATCACATATTCCTCCGGACTCAAATCGGGCATCATCATAATATCACATATTCCTCCGGACTCGAACTGGGCATCATCATAATGTCACATATTCCTCCGGACTAACCGGGCATCATCATAGTATCAATAATTCTTCCAGATTTACCGGACATCATTATTGTATCAATATTTTTCAAGCCAACAACATACACACACACATAAATGACCCAAATCAATAAACATACACAAGTTCACAATAATCGAGTAATAGAGATGTAGGATGCATAAACCATCACACTTTATTACTAGTCATCATCATGACATGTGAGTAGAAGCATAGGCATGAGTATCTAGATGACATACACAATTACCATATTTCCTTGGCTATCCATAACACTGTAATTAGACAACAATCAAGAATACACATTTTTCAACCATCAACCTTATTCATAAACTGATAACCAGGTTTAACCCTTATAATCCAATAACATAATTTTGACACTCATCAAGTATCTAGGTCACCAAGAAGTTACATAGTTCAAGCTTAAGGTGGGTCAAGTCCCACTTCTTACTCCCACTAATACTAAAGTCACTTCTAAAAGACAAACTTCTACCCGAATTTAGGCTAGGTTATCTAGGTCACACCATAAGGGCTTATCAATCCTTACTAAGCATATTAGAGAAATCTTCTTCAAGTATTCTTCCTAAGTCAACCCAACACCAAGTTTATCTCCTATCTAGGTATTTTATATAGGTCAATACACTCCTAAGGATAGAGAAGTATACTATTCATGTCTACTTAGAACAACTATAATGTTCACACACTAGTCATGAGACCACAATTAATCTAACCAAGGTCCTAGGCTAAGGGTCAAGTATAATACCTTACAAATCCATGGCCTATAGAAATTAATAAATCCTAAATTTACTATTTAATCAACTATTGTCTAAATTCCCTGCCCAATCTCACAAGATATCAATGATTACTTTACAAACAAGCTCAATCTATACTACGGGTAAGCCTAACCTACCTTGAATACAAGCAACTCATGAACCAACGAGCTTTCCTTTTATTTTTGAGAAGCTTCCTCTTCCACAAGCAATGCTATCAACAATATAATCTAAGAATTACAAAAAGAATGAAAATACCCATTATAGCATCACTGTGCCAAGGGTTTCAAATAGACACCAAAATCCCAATTAGGTTTCACCCTTGGAAAGGAGTTTCCAAGACCAACCATAGACTAATTATATTTAGGGAGTTAAAACCCTTAATTAATTTAAATCAAACACTCAATTTTGGGGATACAATTGACCCACAATGATTTAGGGTTTTGAGTCAAAAAAATAATGAAATTAATATCAAATTAGAGGAATTCTTACCTTGGATTTGTAGTAAAAAGATGGATTACACAACTTGCTTTAGTTTCCAATCAACCCACAAGACCAATTTTTGAGTCACCACTCTTTTAGGACTGCTAGGGTTTTAATAGAGGTGAAGAATGCTCAAAATCTACCAAAAGCCCCCTTTTATTTGGTTTTAGATGGGCCTTGACCTTCCAAACTTATTTGGACTCCATTTTTTGCAAACAAACTATGTAACCCCACTAAATTTGACATTCCGGATGCATTGGTGAAGTCATATTTTTTATACTAGGTCATTTATACTACTTGTGGGTCCCACACCCCTATATTTTGATATTTGACTTTTCGACTAATTGGTCGGAATGAGCTTGGGTGCTATGAGATCTGAACCAAGGGTCTATCTATCCTAAAATCAATCTTACTTAGATGTTGGCACAGTTGATAGTTGCATGCAAAATTATTTTACTGAAATTTCGTTTGGCGGCCGTTTGGAATTGACGAAGACTTCCAATTATAAAAGTGGTTCTAAAAATCAAACGAACTGTCATGTAACTAAACTATCAATTCTAGCAAGTCACTAATGACTTGGGATGTCTATGGAGGAGCTCTATCGGCAAAATAAGTGAGAATACGGCTAATGACCTGAAGGGTCATTACAGGCCTTGTTTGATTCACTAGCATTTTTGTTATCTTCTTTTTATTGTTCATATTAAAGTCTAGTGAAGCCATGTGTGGCCTTGTGTGATTCAATAGCATTGTTGTTATCTTCTTTTTATTGCTCCATATTGAAGTCTAGTAAAATCGTGTGTGGCCTTTTACGATTCACTATCATTGTTGTTGATTGTTTGTTGAATGTGGTTTCTTAGGTGAATTTATTAGTTAAAAATACTTAAGTATTGGTGACTTTAATAGTGAATTAGTTTAGAAGGTGATGTTGTTGGTTACTTTATTTGTTGAAAATGCTTAAGTGCCGGTGACTTTAATAGTGAATTAGTGTTTAGGAGGTGATGTTGTTGGTGACTTTATTAGTTGAAAATGCTTAAGTTTTGGTAACTTTAAAAGTAAAATTTTGTTTAGGAGTTAATGTGGTTGGTTACTTTATTTGTTGAAAATACTTAAGTGCCGGTGACTTTAATAGTGAATTAGTCTCGTTGGTGCCTTTGTTACTTGAAAATGCTTAAGTTTTGGTGAATTTAAAAGTGAACTTTTGTTTAGAAGGTGATGTTGTTAGTTACTTTTTTGTTGAAAATGCTTAAGTGCCGGTGACTTTAATAGTAAATTAGTTCTGTTGGTGCCTTTGTTAGTTGAAAATGCTTAAGTGCCGATGACTTTAATAATGAATTAGTGTTTAGCAGGTGATGCTGTTGGTGACTTTATTAGTTGATAAAGTTTAAGTTTTGGTCTTTAAAAGTGAAATTTTTTTTAGGAGTTAATGTGGTTGGTTACTTTATTTGTTGAAAATGCTTAAGTGCCGGTGACTTTAATAGTGAATTAGTCTCGTTGGTGCCTTTGTTACTTGAAAATGCTTAAGTTTTGGTGACTTTAAAAGTGAACTTTTGTTTAGAAGGTGATGTTGTTAGTTACTTTTTTATTGAAAATGCTTAAGTGCCGGTGACTTTAATAGTAAATTAGTTCTGTTGGTGCCTTTGTTAGTTGAAAATGCTTAAGTGCCGATGACTTTAATAATGAATTAGTGTTTAGGAGGTGATGCTGTTGGTGACTTTATTAGTTGATAAAGTTTAAGTTTTGGTCTTTAAAAGTGAAATTTTGTTTAGGAGGTGATGTGGTTGGTTACTTTATTTGTTGGTGCCTTTTTTAGTTGAAAATGCTTGATCTAATTACTTGAATCTGATTGATTGCATAGATAGAACATGATTATAGCTGGATATATCACCAGAACAATGAGAATAGAATGGGTATTTGGGAGGAATTTGTTGACGGTGTTAAAAGAATTTTTAAACATGCTAAGACACTTGATCTTTGGACACGTTTTTGGGTAGTTCGTTGTCCTTATGTTAGATGTGATGGTATAAATATTGTAAGTGAAGAAGATGTAAATGAACATCTTTATGGAAAGGGGTTTCACGAAGACTTTTTAAGAATGATTGGTATTCTTGGTGATGTTGTGCAAAATAACTCTGTTGTTGGAGAAAGTCGTAGGTCTGCAGGGCATAATGAATATCAAGATACTAGGATGACAAAAATAGTGCATGATGCTTTTGGGATCCAACACGGGGTTGACTTTAGGGAAAATATTGAAGATGTTCCTAATAGCGAAACGGGAAATTTCTACGACGAATTGCATGCTGCTAGTCATCCTTTTTTTGGCGGGTGTTCGCACTCTCGTTTGTCTGTTCCTGTTAGATTATTAAGCATTAAATTTGACTGGAATATTGCGGAAGGCGGAATGGACTCAATTATAGACTTTATTAAAGAGTTAGTTGACCCCAGCTTGGAGGTTCCTGATTCTTTCTATAAGGCAAAAAGATTAGTGTCAAAGTTAGGTCTCTCTTCGGTTAGAATTGATTGTTGTGAAAATGGCTGCATGTTATACTTAGAGGGAGATGCTAACCTAGAGTTCTGTAAGTTTTGTCAGTACCCTCTATATAAGTATGGTTCTACTGGAAATCAAATAGCTATTAAGGCGATGCATTATTTACCTCTTATACCAAGGTTGAAGAGGTTGTATGCTTCAAACAGCTCAGCTCCTCATATGAGATGGCATAGTGAAAATAGAAGGCTCACTGGTATTATGTGTCATCCATCTGATGGAGAGGCTTGGAAGCATTTTAATGCAACTTATCGAAATTTTGCAGTTGAGCCATGAAATATTTGATTGGGATTATGTGCGGATGGGTTCTCCCCTTTTTCAGTTGGTGGTGCGCCATATTTATGTTGGCCTGTATTTATCACTCCTTACAATCTTGCTCCTGAAATGTTGATGACTAGTCCCTATATATTTTTGAATAGTGTTATTCCTGGCCCGCATAATCTAAAAAGCGGAATAGATATATACTTGCAACCTTTGATAGATGAACTTCAAATTTTATGGCATGAGGGGGTTGAAAATTAGGACATCTCTCTTAAATAGAATTTCAATCTGTGCATATCTAATGTGGACTGTTAATGATTTTCCTACTTATGGAATGTTATCGGGTTGGATGACCGCTGGAAAGCTGGCTTGTCCATGCTACATGGAAAAAACAAAATCTTTCACAATGAGAAATGGCAGGAAAAACTCATGGTTTGATTGTCATCATTGTTTCTTGCCACCTGATCATGAATTTAGGAGACTCAAGAATGCCTTCAGAAGGAATAGAAGGGAACATGGTGGTCCACCTCCAATGCTTTCTGGTCATGACGTCTGGGAAATAGTTCAGGCTTTGCCTAAAGCCAGCGAGGACAGGCTTGATGGATATGGTGTTTTGCATAACTGGACTAAGCAAAGTATATTTTAGGAGTTAGAATATTGGCCAGATAATTTGCTTAGACATAATATTGATGCCATGCATACTGAGAAGAACTACTTTGACAACTTGTTCAACACAGTTATGGATGTCACTGGCAAAACAAAGGATAATCCTAAGACTAGACTTGACTTACCAGAATATTACAACCGCAGAGAATTACACTTACAGCAGGGGCCCAATGGTAATGTTCTTAATCCCAAGGCTAGTTTTACATTCAAGTTGGATCAAAAGCGGCAAATATGTGAGTGGGTTCAGAGTTTGAAGATGCCCGTTGGTTGTGCCTCAAATTTGGGAATGAGAGTTGATATGACACAAGGAATATTACATGGAATGAAAAGCCATGATTTTCATGTTCTCATGGAACAGTTACTTCCAATTGCTTTTATTAGTTTACCTGAAAACATATGGAAAGCAATAGCAGAGATCAGTTTGTTCTTCATAGACTTATGTGCGACCAGATTAAAAGAAGAAAATCTGGCGCGAATGGAAAGTAATATTGTTGTTATCACCAACAAGCTGGAGAAGATTTTCCAGCCAGTGTTCTTCGATGTGATGGAACATCTTTCCATTCACCTTGTACACGAAGCTCGGCTAGGTGGTCCAGTTCGAACGGTAAGCATTTGCAACATATTTAAATGCATACTTATTTTTTTAAAATATAGTAAACATCTAAGCTTGACATTATTGTACAGGGCAATTGGAAAACTGAAAAGAGGTCCCAAAAACAAACACAGGGTGGAAGGCTCTATTGTTGAGGCATATCTTACAAGAGAAACTTCTCAATTTTGTTCGTTCTACTTTCGTGATGAAGTTGCTTGTTCAAGAAATCACCCGAATAGTCATCAGGACGATGTGAATGAGCCTCATTTGCAACCGATATCAATTTTCAATCAATATAGTTGTAAGGCTAAAAAGATCATACCTCGCCGGCTCAATCCCATGGAGCGCAAATCAGCAACTTTGTATGTCTTGTTGAATTGCCTGGAAATTGAGCCCTTTCTGGAGTAAGGAGATTCAAATTATAACATATCCTGTTTGTTTACTCATTCCCTTAAAGAAAATAATTGTGTTTCCCATGTTGGATGTTCATTTCATTTAAGACTCAATTCCACAAAAATCAAGTGTATGCATCCTTTGCAACATAGTTTAAAAATGAGGTTCGTTAGTGTATTAATGTTGCTTCAAAGTTTAAACATTTACACATTCCTCAACTAAAATATATATGTATGATAATTTTAGGTACACCATTCACCAAATGCAGCCGCATACGATAATCTCTTGAGATATATTTCTTTGGGTCCATTTGAAGCTAATGCAATGTCGCAATACAAAGTAAATGGGTTTAGTTTTTCCACCGAACAACACTTCAGGTCAAGGAAAACAAACAATAGTGGTGTTTGGGTTAAGGGTGATGATGATGTTGATTACTTTGGCATCATACAGGAGATCTTAGAACTGGAGTATGCCAGTTTCCCAATAAAAAAATTGTCCTCTTTCGTTATAAAAGGTTTGATCCAAGCACAGTAGGCACAAGAGTACATAAGGAGCACAACATCATTGAAGTGAAGCACAATAGGTCGTATCCTATTTACGATCCATTTGTTCTAGCGCAAAATGCTAAAAAATTGTATTATGCTCCTTTTTTGTTACGCAATGACAAGTCTGATTGGTGGGCTGTAATTGTAAACACCTAATTTTGTCCCTCCTAAGTCTAATTTTATTCATTTTAGTTCACCTTACCACACACTCTCATCCATGTGATTATACTCTACAAAAATACAAAAAATAACAAATGCCTAACCAACCTAATCCTCATGATTCTCTTAGTAACAAATTAACAACCCTCCCTAATAAAAGTTGACAACACATCATCACTCCCACTCCCCCTTACCATTACCTGCGACCCCCTCCCCCTACCTAGCTTTCTTTACATGTTTTTGAAAATTCCATATATACAAAATTCCAAAAAAAAAAAGAAAAAGAAAAGAGGCACATACCATATGCAACACGTGAAAGAGGCCCATTTCAAGATTCCATTTTTCTCTTTCCAATTGAAAAAAACATAGAGGCTATTTTTGTAAAGGGAAGGATGGATTCTCACTTATAATCTGACCATTACACAAGCCATATTGGTTTCTTCTTCATATACACACCTTACGTCATTAACAGAAAGGACCCCTGCACACACTCATCACATCTTTTTTCCTTTTCCCTCACAAAACAAATTACGCACACATAATTTCCATTCCAGCAAGAAAAACACTCAAATCACAAGCACTGACCTCACTACATATTACATCACTCATACCTCACTAATTTCCATCTTCGCGCACTCACGCACAGCCATCGAAAATACACACACTAAAGAGATTAAGAGGAAGATCGTGAGAGAGAGAAGAGAAACAGAGAGAGAACTGGCATCAAAATGACGTGAGAGACAGAGATCGAGGGTGATCGGAAATTGAAAACGGTAAGGCACGGAGAGTAAAATGCAACAACGAGAGAGAGTGAGCTGAAATCGAGTGAGAAGTGTGAAAATGCAGAACGGAGATACCCCAACTGACTGGTTTGAGTTTTTCGGTGAACGGCTCTCCGGAATCCACCGTCTCTCTCTGAAAACAACCCATTAGAAAACAGCCGCTTCCTTCATTAATTTCGGTAAAAACCACAACCGTATTTGGTTACTCCTAAAAAGGATCAAATCAGTTTTGATTTGGGTTTTGTTGATTCCCTGTTCTTGATGATTTCTTGTTTGGTTCGGATTTCAAGAGTTTTACATTCGGGTTTAGGTTTCCATTGAAATTATTGTTCCAAATATTCTGTTGTTTCTTATTGGTTTGGAATTTAGATCCGTTCGGGTTGTGGGTGCTCAATTTTGAGTTGGTTCAGACGTTGTTGAGGTTTTTCTCGCCCGAGAGTTTGGGTTTCAGCTTTATTCATTCGTTATTATTAATCAGTATTCGAATCTCTTGAGGTCCAATTCTCAACTCTTTTCTTTTGTTGTGTTTTCGAAGTTGATGATGTGATTTCGTGGTGTTTTGAATGTATGTGAATTCTCGCAATTGGCATGATTTGATTCGTTGACTTTATATTGAAATTGATTAATGGTTTTGTTGAGAACAACTTGAGTTTGTTTTGGGGTAAATGAAATCGGGGTGAGAATTAGAAATGGAAAAATTAATATTGATTAATTTTGATGTATTGATAATTTTGAACATGATGGAATTGTGATATGTTGAACTTGGGTAGGCAAATTTAGGAATAATGATTTGTTGGAATGTTTGATTATGCACGTGAATGGTTCGTTCTACTTTATCGCATGAAAAGTTTAAATTGTACTCATTTGGCCGGGAAATGCCCTGAAGGATTTGTATCGATTTGTCCGGGGAATGCCCCGAAGTAGGATGTATGCAAAGAAGGCTCGTGATAAAGGCTCGGAATTTCTGGTGGAGTTTAGCTTAGGATTAGTTTAGAATATTATAGAATAGGTTTTATATTTTTAGCACCTCTTTTATTTTGGACTGTATAATTTGGACTGAACGTTATTTTATTTTATTTTGAATTTTGTGTGATTTGTTTGTTTGCTTGTTTTGTATGTTTATGTGGTTTGTACCGATACGCTCTACCAAGCGACCGTGCTTGAACCACGGGATCGAGGGGTTCCTAACACCGTCCGCTCGGTCAACAGAATTCCTTAGCCAGAATCTCTGTTTGCAAACCAGTTTTAAAGAGTCAAATTATTTTGAAAATGATTTTCCAAAGGTGACTTGGCACACCAAATTATGCCAAGTGGCGACTCTGATTTTTATTGTTAAAGGTCCTTTTCAGAACAAATTATTCTTTTGTCATTTGATAATGAAAACCCTTTTCAAACTTAAAAATCTATTCTTTTAGAAGTAAAAAAAAAGGGTGTGACAGCTCTGGCGACTCTGCTGGGGACTATTTCAGAATTCGAGCTTATTTTGGAGTTGTATCGGCTTAGTTTGGCACTATAGGTGTATGGACATTTTATTTGTGTTGTTTTATGTTATGTATTATCACTGTTGAGTGCCTACATGCTCTTTGTTTACAGTTTTTATCTTATGTGTTACCGCTTTATATCTGGCATCATGTGCATAATCCGAGTCATTCTTTCTACAACAAGTCTATAGTACACGTGTTGTACATGGCCTCTATTTGAGTCACCCTTATTTTGGGGGGGAGCCATCGGTGTTATGGAGTAGGTGGAAAGCAAAGCAACCACTATCGACCATACGCTCCCCCAATCATCCTTGTTAGTGAACCCCAACGTAGGTCAGCCTTTAGGTCATGCTTATGTGCATCATATTGAGACTTAGCGGGGCCCACTTGGTCCTTTGTAGGAGACTCACCTCTAAAGCATCCCTACGTGCTAAATGTTGCATCTTTGAGGGTAACATGATCATTTGACGGATTGATTTGGGAAAAGTATATGTTAGAAGTAAAGTGCATAGGCAAGAATTGTTGAAAAAAATAGAAAAAAAGTGAGTCAAAAATAAAAAAAGAGTGTTTCATAAGTTTTTAGAGTTCTTTATGGCTTTTGAGTTTTTTTTCACAATCCAAAAATTCCAAAAAAAAATTTTACCTTTCACACTCATTTTCTCAAAAACATCAAAAAGATTTTCCTTTTATTCCTTTACCATGTATCCATAATTCAAAATTTTCAAAAAAGATTTTTCTTTCATAGTTGTTGGTGTCATTTTTGTATGAAGTGTCAAATTAAAAATCCAAAAAGATTTTATTTTCATCATGTAGTCGTGTCTCTCAAGTCAATGTTTTGTTTGTTCTATAATCTTTAATTGTCCAATCTGGACGAACTACGCACCCCTGATTCTCCTCTTTCGGGAGTGAGATACGTAGGTAGCCTATTGTTGGTTCGGGGATCTTATTTGAAAAATTAAAAAATCAAAAATTTTCTTCACTCTTTATTAGAGTAGGTGTTTCATATACACCTTTAAAAGAAAACTACAAAAAAGTTTTTTCCTTTAATAGGTTTTAGTTTCATTTCCATATGAAATTCAAAATCAAAAACCCAAAAAGATTTTTCTTTGGTAATCATAGCTTTTATTTTGTATAGGGAGTTAAACTTGAAAAATGCTAAAAAAAAAAATTCGTCAATTCTTTTGACAATTTGTTATTTCCTTTTCTTTTTAAAGTTTCAAGAAAAAGAATGAAGAAAGGAAAAAGAATTAATTGGCCATTTTGGCAAGACTTCACGAACTACGCACACCTGATTCTCCTCTTTCGGGAGTGAGATACGTAGGAACCCTTCTTGGGTTCGGTGATCTTTTTAAAATATAAAAAAAGGAAAAAGAGTTTTGAAAAAGTGTTAAACTCTAACACATTTGTTGTTTTTTGGTGAGTCAGTTTAAGGTGGTTGGTTTGTGGCATTCTGGCTGGTGCTCCACATCACGCCAAATTCAAAGGGTTAGTTGTGTCCAACAAAGATATAGAGAGTGACATCATGATCAAACAAAGAGTTATGAAAATGAGAGTTTAAAGCAAGAGATTAGGAAACTAAGGAAACAAATGACAGAAATGCACCAAGTTTGGGCCAGTGGGTTGCCTCCTCCTTCATTTTTTGCCATTGATCCTAAAAATACCTCAATTTTTCCACCAAAATCACAAAGTTAGTGTCCTACTATTGTTGATGCACCACAACATGACTCATAATTCATTCCAAGCCAAAAGTATCACAATACTTCCACCATTTTTCCTCGAGCTCCTCAGTATAAGCCTGCTACATTCACAATACCACATGCTATCTGTGATCTTGTTGCTCAATCCCCTACTGAGGTTTCTACATTGGCCAACCACCCAACAGTTGTGCTTTCTCATGCTGCTAATGGACCCTTGTTTAATACTTTTGGTGATCATTGCGATACTTTTGATCCTACTTTTATGCTAACTGGACCACCAAAATTTCTTAACAAGAAGCCTAGTGTGCCAGAAGAGCTAGAGAAAATGGTTGGAAAAATAAAGAGTGCAGGAAATGCCATGAAAAGTTCCCTAAGACTTGCGAGTAAAGAAGATGTTTCATACAAAAACTAGGGTATGTCTTCAAGTGTTAACCCTCCTATAAGCCTTGAGATATCAAAATTCAAGGAGCAAGATGAACAGGAGGAATCCATGAAACATTTGGGACAATATTGCAATCAATTAAAGGAAACTGGAGGAAAGAAGAATGAGAAAGATACAGTTGCTATTGTAGTTGGAGAATGGGCACATCCAAGAAGACGATGTCGTCATTGCCGTCAATCTCAGGCCTAAGTTCATCCCCAAGCTCTCTATAATACCTCCAAAAATCCATTATACTCCATTTCCCTACCTCCATATCTAGTATACTGTGCACAACCATATGTTCAACTCCCTTCTTACTCATAATGGCACGCACGAACTCCTCAAAGTTACCCTTCAACTCTACAAATCTATCAAAGCCTTTTTAGGCTAAATTTTGGATCCAATCCAAACAATGAAAGGAGGAAGAAATTGAGGGCTAGCTTCACACCAATTGAAGAGTCGTATGCCAACATATTTCAAAAATTGGTACAGCGAGGCATGATTACTCCTCTCCTTGGGTATATCCTGACCCGTATTCAAGAAGTTTTGATGCTAATGTACGATGTACATATCATTCTGATGTTCAGGGTTACAGTATTGAAGATTGTCGCTCTTTTAAAAGAGAAATAGAAAAGATGATTCAAGACAAATTGATTATGGTGCAGAACATTGACAGCGAGGAAAGCTCTAGTCATGCTGATATGCAAACCAGTGGCTAAGTGTCAGGCTGAGTAATTGAGAAGTCACCCCTTTCCCTACTAGGAAGAGGTCTGGTAGCATGTTTTATTTTATTTTCTGTTATCCGAATTATTTCAGGGTTGTAGTTCGGGATCTATCTTATTTTGTCCTTTTGTCATTTATGTTCAAACCCTTCTATCTTTTATTCCAACTAAATGAAGTGTCGCATTTTTCTTTGTGTTTTAAATATGTGTTGTTTGTTTGTTTTCTTTACATAGTACATTTTATGATAAGTCTAGTGATATGATATACTAGTGAAATTTTTAACCAGATCTTAAAATCCAGTTTAAGCATAAACATTGAATCAGAGGGTTAAAGTTAGAAAAGAGAGCATCTGAGAAAATAAGTAGAGTGCTGAGACATTTACTGACAAGTTCAAGCCTTCTTTGAAAATTAAAGCAATTATTTTGAGAATCGCAAGAATAACTTGGTCATCAATTGAAAAACATAGCTCAATTAGGTCAAATAGCGGATGTGTGATTTTGAGGAACAGAAAAATCAGCTCCATGAAAGCATGGGTCAGTTGATGTGAGGGATCTATAACACAGGTAGAGTTTTATGTTTGACAAGCCCAGAAGAAGTAGTGGCACACATGCTCATTTAAAGTTAGTATTGTGAAAGTGTCACAAATGATCTCCATCTTTCATTTTCACATTGCATGATGTGTACTTGCATTTTTAAGGATTGATATGATGAAGGCATTTTATTCTACTATCCAAACATCGTGTCATTCTTTGTTTACCCTATTTGAGCTTTAGTTCTATTTTATTTCATACCCCTATTTTGGAATCAAGATAGAGTCAACAAAGCTCAAAAGAAAAGATGTCGAGCAAAACAGTAGAGTCAGAAAAGTTTCAAAAAAAATAAGAGAAAAAAATGTGTCCAAAAGGAAGAGTGTCAAGAAAAATAAAGTCAGAAAAGTCCCAAAGAGAAAAAGAGACAACAAAATAAAAAATCAATCATAAGAATAAGCTGCTGGAACTACGTGCGACTTGATTTTCCTCTTTCAGAAGTGAGATACGTAGGCTGCCTTACTCTGAGCTCGGTCCAACCAAATAAATAATTTAGAGTCACCTAGCCAAAGAACTGGGGCATCGGTTAATCCTCAATGTTTGAGTCGATTCTAAAAGTTGTAAGTCCTTCCCTACTTCAAGTGTCATTTGGGCCTCATGCCATCCTTTTTTCCTAACCCTATCCAAAAATCAAGTTACAACCAAAGAAAAACCTTCAGATCAATCTTTGAGAATGTTAAGGCTAAGCATGCAAGGGATATAATGACGCATTTTGGAAACTACTTGTCTTCCTCAGCATAAGGAACCAGGAGAGAAGTAAAAATGAGAGAGTCTTATTGGTGAAAACCCTCACGGGCGCCATAAGATGATGGTAAGTCAAGAAAGATAAAAATGAGAGAGTCTTATCGGTGAAAACCCTCACGGGCACTGTAAGACCACTGTGAGTTAAGAAAAATTAAAATAAGAGTCTCATTGGCGAAAAACCCTCACGGATACCATAAGAAAATGGTGAGCTGAGAGATTGAAAATAAGAGAGTCTCATTGGTGAAAAGCCCTCACGGACACCATAAGGCAATGGTGAGCTGAGAGAAAAATGAGAAAGGCTTGTTGGCGAAAGCCCTTCAAGGTGTCACTAGCCGAATGAGGTCTTAAATGCAATTGACCTAAGGAAGCAACTCAGTTTTAAGGCCATTAACTCAACAAAAATTGGTAGAAAGTTTGGATGGAAAGATCAGAGCATGGCATAATCATTAGAGTTGACTGTCATTTCAAGATAAATTTTTCATTTCTTTATTTCAAATAGGGACATTCATTGTCTTTTCTTTCTTCTCTTTACTTTTATTTTGTTTTCTTAAGTTAGTTGTTCAAATAAAAGTCATTGTCATTTTTCTCGTCTTTGAGTCAAGTCCATATCAAAACAAGTGAGAAAAGATTTCAAAACTAGCTACCAGCTTCTTCAATTGCACAAAGCAAGACAAAAGGCCAACACATGAAAGAGACATGATTGTGAGCCAAAATAAGGCATGCTAAAAGTTTTGTCAACAGAAAAGTTTGGAAACTTATGGAAATATCAATGTTCAAAGGGTTTATCTGAGAAGCATGGCAAAGCAGAAATACTGTGTTTGTTTCAGAGTCACTCTTAATAATCTGAGTTTTGATCAATGATGCAGCGATTCAATGACATATGCTAATGGTTGAAAGTAAGATTAAATGTGACAAGGGCAACAACAATTGCCACAAAAGCCAAAGCCACAAACTAGCCACCATGTTTTTAAAACTCATAAGTTTTCTTTGTATGAAACAGGAATACTTGTTATCTTCAAATCAAGGAATTCAGGGTCTAAATATCAAAGGTTGAAATGCCTCACTTCCGCAAATTCAAGATGCAATATTGCTTCACAAATTTAGTAATCAAAACCATGGTAAAACCCATAATCCAATATCTCAAGGAGACGCATTTCCTTGTTTGGGTAATTCAAGCAGTATTTGTGAGGAGATGCACCTCCTTGTTTGGGAAATTCAAGTGACATTTGGGAGGAGACGCACTTCCTTGTCTGGATAATTCAAGCAACATTTGTAAGGAGACGCACTTTCTTGTTTGGTTAATTCAAGCAACATTGGTAAGGAGACACACTTCCTTGTTTAGGAAATTCAAGCAACATTTGTAAGGAGATACACTTCCTTGTTTGGGTAATCCAAGTAATATTTGTAAGGAGACACACTTCCTTGTTTGGGTAATTCAAGCGATAATAGTAAGGAGATGCACTTCCTTATTTGGGTAATTCAAGAGACATTTGTTAGGAGATGCATTTCCTTGTTTGGACAATTTAAGAAACATTTGTAAGGAGACGCACTTCCTTGTTCGGGTAATTCAAGCAGCATTGGTAAGGAGATGTACTTCCTTGTTTTGGTAATTCAAGAGGCATTGGTAAGGAGACGCGCTTTCCTGTTTGGGTATTTATAGCAACATTTGTAAGGAGACGCATTTCTTTGTTTTGGTAATTCAAGCAGCATTTTGTAAGGAGACGCACTTCCTTGTTTGGGTAATTCAATCGGAATTTGTAAGGAGATGCATTTCTTTGTTTTGGTAATTCAAGCAACATCTGTAAGGAGATGTACTTTCTTGTTTGGATAATTCAAGCGGCATTTGTAAGGAGATGCACTTTCTTGTTTTGATAACTCAAGCAACATTGGAGCCCGCCGAAGCACAAGGCTAATAAATAGAAAGTCAATCAACAAGGTGAAACAATTGAAAGTCAAGTAACAAATTAAAAAATTACAAGTCAGGAGCCCTCCTGAAGAATAGGGTGATGAAACTCAAGTCAAGAGTTCAAAAAAAGCTGCATAGATAGGAATTTTATAATTTTATTTTTCTTTTTAACTCTTGTAATTTTTCATTTTTTGATGTAATGACAAAGCCGCGACCGAAACCTCGATGGGGCCTCACTCAACTCTCCAACTCGGTATAGTCCATCTCCTTCCAATTCTTTAAGATACCTGTCACTTGATTCCCTTATAAGTTGGGTAGGTAGGATGTACTAAGTCAAGACTAGGTGTCCCTCCTTCCTTCTATTTCATTCTTTTAATAATGGTCGGGACAAAATTCTCTCTCATTGTCTACTTCTTTGTCCAAAAACACTTCATGTTTACATTCAAAGGGGACTTGTCGTAGACACCTAATTTTGTCCCTCCCAAGTCCAATTTTATTTATTTTAACTCACCTTACCACACACCCTCATCCATGTGATTATACCCCACAAAAATACAAAAAATAACAAATGCCTAACCAACCTAATCCTCATGATTCTCTTAATAACAAATTAACAACCCTCCCTATTAAAATTTGACAACACATCATCACCCCCACACCCTCTTACCATTACCTGCGACCCCCTCCCCCTACCTAGCTTTCTTTACATGTTTTTGCCAATTCCATATATACAGAATTCCAACAAAAAAAGAGAAGAGGCACATACCATATGCAACACGTGAAAGAGTCCCATTTCGAGATTCCATTTTTCTCTTTCCAATTGAAAAAAACATAGAGGCCATTTTTGTAAAGGGGAGGATGGATTCTCACTCATAATCTGACCATTACACAAGACATATTGGCTTCTTCTTCATATACACACCTCACGTAATTAACAAAAAGGACCCCTGCACACACTCATCATGTCTCTTTACCTTTTCCCTCACAAAATAAATTACACACACATAATTTCCATTCCAGCAAGAAAAACACTCAACTCACAAGCACTGACCTCACTACACATTACATTACTCAAACCTCACTAATTTTCGTCTTCACGCACTCACTCACAACCACTGGAAATACACACAGTAAAGAGATTGAGAGAGAGATCATGAGGGAGAGAAGAGAAATAGAGAGAGAGCTATCAGCAGAATGACATGAGGGACAGTGATCGAGGGTGACCGGAGATCACAAACGGTGAGGAACGGAGCGGAAGATGTAACAACGAGAAAGAGTGAGCTGAAATCGAGTGAGAAGTGTGAAAACTTAGAATGAAGATACCCCAGCTGACTGGTTCAACTTTTCCGGCGAACGACTCACCGGAATCCACCGTCTCTCTCCGAAAATGACCCATTGGAAAACAATCACTTTCTTCATTAATTCCAGTGAAAACTACAACTGGATTTGGCTACTCCTAAAAAGGGTCTAATCAATTTTGATTCAGGTTTTGTTGATTCCCTGTTGTCGACGATTTCTTATTTGGTTCAGATTTCTAGAGTTTCATGTTCGAGTTTAGATGTCCATTAAAATTCTTGTTTCGGATATTTTGTTGTTTCTTACTAGTTTGGAATTCGTATCCGTTCGGGTTGTGGGTGCTCAATTACGAGTTGGTTCAGACGTTGTTGAGGTTTTTCTCATCTGAGAGTTTGGGTTTCAGCTTCATTCATTCGTTATTATCAATCAGTATCCGAATCTCTTGAGGTCCAATTCTCAACTCTTTTCTTTTGTTATATTTCCAAAGTTGATGATGTGATTTCGTGGTGTTTTGAATGTATGTGAATCCTTGCAATCGGCGTGACTTGATTCGTTGACTTTATATTGAAATTAATTAATGGTTCTGTTGAGAACAACTTGAGTTTGTTTTGGGGTAAATGAAATCGGGGTGAGAATTAGAAATGCAAAAATAAATATTGATTAATTTTGATGTATTGATAATGTTGAACGTGATGGAATTGTGATATGTTGAACTTGGGTAGGAAAATTTAGGAATAACGATTTGTTGGAATGTTTGAATATGCGCGTGAATGGTTCGTTCTACTTTATCGCACAAAAAGTTTAAATTGTACTCATTTGATCGTAAAATGCCCCGAAGGATTTTTATCGATTTATCCGGGGAATGCCCCGAAGTAGCATGTATGCTAAGGAGGCTCGTAATCAAGGCTCGGAACATTCAGTGGAGTTTTGCTTAGGATTAGTTTAGAATAGAATAGGTTTTATATTTTTAGCACCTCTTTTATTTTGGACTGTATAATTTGGACTGAACATTATTTTGTTTTTTTTTAATTTTGTGTGATTTGTTTGTTTGCTTGTTTTGTATGTTTATGTGGTTTGTACATTTTATAGTTTCAAGATTAGCCGATACGCTCTACCAAGAGACCATGGTCGAACCACGGGATCGATGGGTGCCTAACACCTTCCCCTTGGTCAACAGAATTCCTTAGCCGAAACCTCTGTTTCCAAACCAATTTTAAAGAGTCAAATCATTTTGAAAAGGATTTTCCAAAAGTGACTTGGCACACCGAATTACGCCAAGTGGCGACTCTGATTTTTATTGTTAAAAGTCCTTTTTGGAACAAATTCTTCTTTTGTCACTTGATAATAAAAACCCTTTTCAAACTTAAAAATCTATTCTTTTGGAAGTAAAAAAGGGGTGTGACAGTAATCAAAACAAAGCCTATAGGCCGGGTGGAAGTTGAGAATGTGCTGGAGACTACGTATCAAAATGAAATGCAGATTAATCACCAGCTAGTGGACATTGAATTAGTGGACGGTTTGAATCACCCCGAAAATATTTTTGAAGAAGTTAATATTGGAGAAGAAGAGGCTGAGTGGTTAAGAGATGAGGAAACCTCTGAAGAGGGTAAATGGTTTAGTGGAGAGTCTTCAGAAGAGGAGGATTAGTTGTGTAGGCTATATTTATTATGTATTGATGTCTTTATGCTTTGTACTATATCTTTACCTTTATGTTTATTGTTTAAGATTGATATGTAATATACTGTTTAAGTTTGTTTTTTTTATTTTCCATGATTTATATACTCCTAAAAATATTCTTGTCTATATCTCGTGTTGTTGGAGCGATTTGAAATGTGAATTAGTAACTTGAAAGTACTTACTTAGAATGTTTTCTTATATATATATTCATGTTGTACCAACTAACTACTTGTTAACTTAACATAATTTAGATGTCGGATAGAGATGACAGAGGTAAGGGAAGGGTTGATACTACACAACCAAAAAAGAAAAAACAACCTCCTCCTTATAGACGACCGACCGGTATTCACATATCTGAGGGTCAGTGTGCTGATGGGCCATCACGACCCTCATATTCTAGGTAGTCCGGGGATTCGATACCGAATCCTATGCATGTGGGGCCACTACATGGGTCTACACCAACCCATTCTGCTCCTATGACCGTGCCACCGCCAGCCCAGTACTATCGGACAGCCGCTGCCCCCTCCAGACATCTACCATCATTGATACCCTCCTAAAGCAGTCACGCAGTTTCGCATAGTGATTCTGCTGGATCTATTGGGTTGTCGGATCTTCAGCTTGGAGGCCCTCCATCTGGTGCTTCAGATCCGCCGATGCCAGTGCATCCACCGTCACTTACTAGGCAGCCAGGAGACATAGATTCTGGGAGGATTTATATTGTTCCAGTTGCTAGAGGGTAACATTTCTAAATATAATAGCGTTACTCATTTTTTCAATACTATTTTATTGTTCTCTATGAAATTACTGTTTGATTTTGTGTTGTAGGTTTAGGCCGGATGCTGGAGTTGGACAAATTGCACGAATATGTATTAGTCGGCACTTCAACGGCTACTGGACTAGCTGGCAAATAGTTCCATAACTTGTCAGGGAGAGAATGTTTGAAGAATTTAAGGTAAGGATTTAACTTATCGACTACTTATTAACAATTTGTTAGAACACAAGATTGAATATTATATTTTGGTTGTAGAAATTTTACTTCTGGGATGATGCAAATCAATTTCTTGTAAAGAAGAACTTTTTCAGAAGATGTAGAACCAGATTTAACGATCTGTTGGACTATGCCCAAAAGAAATTGGTAAAACCTAAGTGGATTCCCTTTATGGTCGTTGTATCAACGCCACTGGAATAGCCCAGAATACCAATTGTTGAGGGAAAAAGGAAAGAGTGCTCGGGCATCATCCAAGGGTGGCTCCCTGCATACTGCGGGTGTCAAAAGTACTTTTGCTGTGAAGGAAGAATTGGTATGTAACTTTTACAGTTTTAATTCTTCCTTTCTATTTGAATTTTTTAATTATTTGAACACTGTTATTTTTTTCATATACAGGAAAAAAAAGGGGTAGAGAACTACCAAATGATGAGATTTTCGAGGAGACTCATCTGAAAAAGAAAAAGAACCCGACTGATGAAGATGTCTGGGTTGAACCTCGTGCAAAAGTTATCCACGTAAGAAACAAATTTTGAATTTATAAATATTTTTCTCAAAGTTGGTATTATTCAATTATAACTACTTTAGTATTTTTTTTGTCTGTTAGTATTAACTTTATTTTGAATATAGGACGAATTTAGGCGTCTTGTTGGTGAGTATCGTAGTAGTCATCCTCCTGAAAGTCAAGGTGACCCAATACCCGATCATGTACGGAATGAGTTATTGAAACAAGCTTCGGGTCCTGCAAATAGAGGCAATTTCTACAGATGCCCCATAAAATATTTTGGCGATAGTATTAGGAGTTCGTCTAGCCCTGCATACTCTAGCTCTTCGGTTGATACAGAAACCATTGAAAGACTACAAAATATGATTTCTCAACTCATGAAGAGCTTGCTGAATAGAGAGAGAGGAAGAAAAGGCGGAGAAGGCAACAACATCACAATTCGGGAAGCTGCAGCAGCAGTTCAGTTCTTTCATTTAGACTGCAGGGGTTATTCCTCCGTGTCCTGGTGATGCAGTTCGGGCTGCAAAAGATCTACGCCCCCTCGATGATTTCAGCACGGATGAGGACATGGAAGAGGAGCACGAATTCGATGATGTTGACTGTTAGTTTGGATTTTTGTATGTTTTTGACATTTTGTTGTTTGAAACTATGGTTGTAGTTTTTTCGTACTCATTTAGATTTTTGTTGTTGTTGTTGTATTTTCATTTTGGATATTGTTGTATATTGTTATTGTTGTTGTTGTTGTGGTCGATTTTTGGACTTATTTTGCAGAAAACCGACCACAAGTGGTTGATTTTTGGACATAATAAGAAAACCGACCACACGTGGTCAGTTTTTGGACTATTTCCAGAAAATCAATCACAAGTGGTCGATTTTTATTAAAATTAATTTATTAAATTTAATAAAAACCGACCACAGGTGGTCGGTTTTAAATTAAATTAATTAATTAATTTATTCAAAAACTGACCACTTGTGGTCGGTTTTTAATTATATTAATTAATTAATTTAATAAAAATCCGACCACAGGTGGTCGGTTTTCTATTAAATTAATTTATTAATTTAATTAAATAATTTATTCAAAAATGACCACTTGTGGTTGGTTTTTAATTATATTAATTAATTAATTTAATAAAAATCCGACCTCAGGTGGTCGATTTTCTATTAAATTAATTTATTAATTTAATTAAAAACCAACCACAAGTGGTCAGTTTTTGATTAAATTAATTTAATAGAAAACCAACCACCTGTGGTCGATTTTTTTCCCTAAAATTATTTTTTCAATTTAAATAAAATAATAATGAATTTTAAAAATGAAAAAAAACGACCACTTGTGGTCGATTTTTAAAAAGCTACCACTACTTTTCCAACCAAAAATTTTGGTCAATTTTTTAGTCGAAAATAGGAAAAAACCGACCACTTGTGGTCGGTTTTTGTGGTCGCTTTTTCTCTTATTTTTAGTAGTGTATAAAACCTTCAAAATTTCGGTCATTTACTGCATTTTATGTTAATAATGATGCTGAAAAACAACGTGGTATGCCTAGACTTGTAATTAATTATAAACCTCTTAATAAAGTTTTGAAATGGATTAGGTATCCAATACCTAATAAAAGGGATTTGATATCTAGATTATATGATACTAATATATTTTCAAATTTTGATTTAAAATCTGGTAATGGGCAAATTCAGACTTTTAAAGAGCACACATATAGAACTGCTTTTAATGTTCCTTTTGAATAATATGAGTGGAATGTAATGCCGTTTGGTCTGAAAAATGCTCCTTCTGAATTTCAAAATATCATGAATGATATATTCAATCTATATATGAATTTTATAATTGTTTATATTGATGACATTCTTGTATTTTCAAAAACATTAGAATTGCATTTTAACATCTGAATATATTCAAGCAAATTGTGTTACAAAATAGTTTGGTCATTTCTAAATAAAAAATGTGCTTATTTCAAACTAATGTTCGATTTTTAGGACATAATATTTGCAAAGGAAAAATCGTACCCATACAAAGGGCTATGGACTTTGCTAAAAAATTTCCCGATGACTAATAAAACTCAATTGCAAAGGTTCTTAGGCAGTCTTAATTACATTTCTCCTTTTTATCGAAATATATCTCGTTATTTAGCCCCTTTATATGATAGGCTAAAAAAGAATTACAAAGGACCTTGGACTAATACTCACACTTATCTGGTAAACATGATTAAAAAATGTGTTGAGTCTTTACCTTGTTTAACCTTAGCTAATCCTGCTTGGTTAAAAATAGTTGAGACTGAGGCTTCGAATGTTGGTTATGGTGGAATAGTTAAACAAGTAAATTCCCATAATAATATTGAATGTCTCATTAGGTTTCATTCTGAAAAATGATCTGAAAGTCAGAAAAATACGCCATTGTGGCTCATGAAACGTTGACTATTGTTAAGTGTATTTCAAAATTCCAAAATGATTTATATAATCAGAAATTTATAGCTAGGACTGATGCTCAATCAGATAAATATATGTTTGATAAAGATTTTAAACATGATGCTTCTAAATTAATCTTTGCAAGGTGGAAAACCCATTTAGCCCCTTTTGATTTTCTAAGACAGTATAAGAAAGGGAGTGAAAATTCTTTACCTGATTTCTTGTCTAGAGAATATTTAAATGATTAAATTAATTTTTATACATACTTTCTTTCTGAAAAAATAATAATTACTATTATCAAATGCATTTCTCTAAATTAAGGTATTCAATTTATTATATTAGAAAAAATCATTCATGACATGATAAAAGAAGACTTATTTCTTCCTAATTTTGAAGATATACACGTTGAAATTGATTGATATGATATTGATTTATATGACTAATCTTTTTATGCAGTATGACTACGAATCCATCCTGGCAAATAGCCAGAGGTCGAGGCAGAGGCAGAAACTAAGGAGAAAGCTCTTTCTCTGGGGAAGATACTCCTCTTCATCATCTTACGCCTCATCTTCATCTAATTTTTCAGTATTACAAAGGGGGAATATGAGCTTGATAAATGCAAGGATTCCGCAGATTGCAGAATCTTCTTCAAAAGATGAAAAACTCAATATATAAGCACTTCGATGCTGATTTACAGAATTCCATGATGATTTATATAATCAGAAATTTATAGTTAGGACTAATGCTCAATCAGTTAAATATATGTTTGATAAAGATTTTAAACATGATGCTTCTAAGTTAATTGCAAACTCAATTAGCCCCTTTTGATTTTGAAATACAGTACAAGGAAGGGAGTGAAAACTCTTTACCTGATTTCTTGTCTAGAGAATATTTAAATGATTAAATGAATTTTTACACATACTTTCTTTCTGAAAAATAATAATTACTATTATCAAATGCATTCCTCTAAATGAAGATATGTATTTTATTATATTAGAAAAAATCATTCATGACATAATAGAGGAAGACTTATTTCTTCCTAATTTTAAAAATATACGCGATGAAATTGATTGGTATGATATTGATTTATGTAACTAATCTTTTTATGCAGTATGACTACGGATCCACCCTGGCAGATAGCCATAGACCGAGGCAGAGACAGAATCCAAGGAGGAAGATGCTCCTCCTAGGGGGGAAATTCTCCCCTTCATCATCTTATGCCTCATCTTCATCTAATTTTCTAATATTACAAAGGAAAAATATGAGCTTAATAAATGCAAGGATTTCGCAGATTGCATAATCTTCTTCACAAAATGAAAAAACTCAACATATAAGCATTTAATCTATCTAGACGACATTCCGAAGGATCATCCTTGATATGAGCAATTACAGTCTTTTATAAATGCAAAGCAAGTCGATTCGTTTGCTTCAATTGCTAAAGAAAATTCTGCTGATAGGCAACAATATGAAAAGCTAGACAATCGAGAGCTTATAGTTCTCGTAGAAAACTCTGAAATATGCAAACAAAATGATCCCTGGAAACTCCTCCATAAATATTTATTGGCTAACCTTTATTTTGCAGGGGAGTCATACAAAAAAGAGCATTTTATGAAATGATATTGCAGTCCACTGGGAGTGTAGAATTGGAACATCACCAAATAGGTGATTCAACCCCAGATGTACACGGATATTCAAAGATTGTTATTAAAAAATTAATTTCAATATATGACTGGGGCACAACTACTATGACCGAAAAGGCTATGATGATGAAAGGATCAAAAATCTCTTTTACATATTGGGACTATATTAAGGCTTTTACCCAGACCTTATATTATAACAATATCAAGCATAAGCATACTTGGTTCTTGAAAATTTGTTCTAAAGTATTTGAAGAACCATTCCTAATTGGTTTATACAATGGTGGTCATATCATGACCCTACAATTCAAATTCTACCAAAAGAATATTTACAACTCTATAAAAAATGGATCAAGGTATCACCATTTTTAAGGGAATTACATCATTCAGATCATGTCTGTAAGCTTGACAAAATTGATCAGATGTATTTCTTTATAGAATTCTCCATCCCATGGATACATAAATGGAGTTTTGAATTTGGATACTCAAAAGAACAAATACCTGGGATCTATAGGGTATTTTATAACAATTTCTTGGAAAAACTGACAAGAAAAGACCCTTTCACTAAATTACCGCATGGGCAAGATCTAATAGAGTTCATTAATAAAAATATACATGAATACTCTACTCCTCAAAATAAAGTCATTGAGGATAAAAATCTCAGCTACATTTCCAGACGAATTTCTATTCATGAAGTAGATAAAATAGAAATGATTGAACAATATTTGGAAGAGGTTCGCAGAAATTTAATTAAAACAGTCGAACAACACTCAGATGTTTCCATGAAAAGCATTACAAGTGAAGAAATGATCGAAGATATTCCAGATTCCCAGCCACTTACTCCTGAAAATGTTCTAGATAAAGAAGAAATTGAAAAAATGAAAGAATTGCTTCGCCAACTCAAAAGAGGAAAAGACAAGATATGACCTAAAGGACCCAAAAACTATATTTACTATGTGGGACCTTTTAGAACAGTGAAAATACTATGCACAGGGACTCGGATGTGGGATTCATAAGTACTATGTGCAGATGTTTTCTTTTCTATATATAGGTACCTCATTTGTTAGGGAGGTACAAGTTAGAAAATTTATTTTTCTTTTCTCTCTCTAAGCCTAGTGCTCCTCCTTATCTCTTCTTTCATTTGTATATTATTTGAAGGTTGAAATAAAAGAACGCAAATAGTCGTCGTTAATCACTATTTCGACCTTGCATCCGGCCAAATTTAAGGTACTTATTCTTTCTCTTCTGACGTACTTTTAATACTACTTCTTCCCTTTCAGTCGTGACTATGTCCAGCTAAAAGGCTTCTCATACCTATGTTGAAGATCTAACTTCGTTTACTAGGTTACTATGAAAGATCCAGACTCTATCAAAATATGAAGGAATTTTCTATAGTTTCTTAACTTGGTTCCGAAATGGTGGTACAGTCGAGTTTAATATGACTTATGTTGGCTTTGTCTTAGTGACTACGTCTAGTAAGTTGTGCCTCTTTAGCCCGTGAAAGATGAAGAAAAATAGGGCGACCTTTTGCACAGTCAGAACTTCTAGACACATGGGTTCAACATAAGTATATTAAAAATCTAACAGGCCCCTTGTTTGGGTAAAAAGATTAATTCTTTCATACAGTTATTAAGCTATTTGAAAATTCTTTTATATTTCAGTTGGTGCTTTGATTCGGTCTTCCGACTATGGCTAAATCTGATATTTGGAAGTTAGTTTGGCAGGCACAGCGGCTTACCCCTGCCTGACAAGATCTTGCTTTTGACCAAATTGACCACAATTATAACACTTGATTTTTGTTAAATCTCTCTTATACCTATTTTTTGTAAATCTAGTAGACCTACGATGGATTTTTCTGGCTTCACGCTCTTCTTTGGATCTATGTCTAGATTTTCTCTTTATTCTATAGGTCTTATCAGGGTAATTAGTTCTAACAACAACATATCTATGGCTCTTTTTCTTAGAAGTAGAAGCAGGATTTTCCATACAAAATTATCCACAAAAATTCCCTAATTGGGTTTTTTCTTTAAGCCTATCCAACTTAATTTGTCTAGACAATTTCAATTCATTACAAAGATTGAGGCCTTCTTGAGAACAGGCTGCAATAACCTGACCATAAGTAAAGTCTGTCCAAGGGATTGCACCATATTGTCCCTTAATTGATTTTTTTAACCCTTTTTGCAAAAAGAGGAGGATGTCCATCATTGAATCTAGCCTTCCAATGTTCTAGCCTGGATTCGGGCAGATCCATAACTCTACTAATGAAAGTATCCTTGTACCATCTGAATTCTCCTAAATGTTTACATCTAAGGTCATTTCAGAAGGTATGAGTATTTTCATGTTGGTTGGTAAATCTACCCCAAAATTATTGAATAATAGTGAGCATAAGGGTATAGACAGCATCTTCTCTACCTTCTGGTAGTTGTCTACCTAGGTTATCAATTCTAGGCAGCATATTCTTAGCCTTAAAAATTTTGTTTCTTTCGTCGTTGGAAAGAAAGTTGTCCCACCAGCCACGAAGTTGGCCAGTAAAACCTGCAACAATCATTTTATAAATGGTGGCATCTGTTCGAACAAGATTGCCCTCACTATCTTTAGGGCTAGTGACTTTGGAAAAAGTAGAATACATTAACATACGATGGACTAAAATAGATAATTGTCTTTCTGATAATCCATCTACATTTCATTCATAAATATGATCTCCACTATAAGACGTGTTTGTCAAGTACCAATCTCTTTCCTCTATCAGAACATCTTGAGGAGTTAGTCTTGGATAATAAGTAGTTTGCATACGAGGAACATCAACATTTTTTTCTCCCTGTTGTTTTCTTACCAAACCTCTGAGTTTATTTAACCCTGAGTGGATTTCAGTACCTATGTCCGTAATCGGAGTAGACTCAAGGTTATCAGCAAAAGTATTAGACAGATCTATGGGCTTTATGTTTAAACTAGAAAATTTCTTTTCAAGTAATTTTTCAAGCTCTTCTAAATCAGAGGGCTTTCCAAATCCTTGAATATCAGGAGATCTTTGAATATGAGGCTCAGCTGTCAAATCTTCTTTTTTGCTTTCCGAAGTGGAAGCAATATCAGATGCCTTTTGACTATCACTTAGCTGCTTAATCAAAGTTGTCAGTATTAAGTTTTTTATCAAGAGAAGAAATATGTTCTCCAAGAACTTTTACATACAAACTCAAATAATTATTTTGAGCAATTAAACTATTTATTTTAAAAATAGTGATTTTTCTAACTTCATTATCAACGAATTTTTGAAAAGCAGAAAAAGTTATACCAGTATTATTAGAAAGTATAAAAGATGATTGAGGAGGGTAAATAGTCTGAGTAATAGTACCATTTGAATTTTGGTATGATCTTTCAATAATTTTTACATATAAAGGCAGGTATACAGATATAAATAATGGCACAAAACAATTAATTCGATTATTTAATGCACACATTTCATAGAATTCTTCAGAAATATTTTTCATTTCATCAGGACCATAAGTTTCAAAAAATCATGTCCTAAACATTTTTCACTTTTCGCCAAAAAATTCCTTTTAAATATAATTTTTTGACTGTGAACCAAGACTAAAATCAATTAGATGTGGAATCACGGTTTAACAAGAATTAACATCAAACTCCATTTCAAAAGGAGTGAGGTTATCTTTATCAGGGACATTATCATTATCTTGAACTATATTTGTTTTAGGATTGATTTTAATCTTTTCAATACTTCTAAGTGGAGTATACAAATCTGCAGAACTTAAAGTATGTAATGATGTAGCACGATTTCTAGCTGGACCATATACTGGTTCAGCTGGAGAGATGTGATGCATAGCAGGCAATATTCTAGGCATAGAAAAAGAATTTCGATTGTAAACGGTAGAATTATCATCATATTGAAGACAGATTCTTCCGTCAGTATTTTGAGTTACATGAGTTAACTCTGAGTTTGTCACATCCTCCGTAAGTTATTTTGGAGAAATGACTGAGTTTAAAATCCATGTTGTTGAGAAATTAATCTCATCCCATCTTATAGGTCTCCTGGTAGTGTTTCAATAAGCATAGTATAATCAAAAGTATTATCAATCAGTTTACATCGAGGATTCATTGTAGCTAAGAATCTATAATAAATGCGATAGGATAAACATATTAGTTCAGATCCAGGCGCATAATTATAATCATGGATTTTTACATTTAAAGTCAAAGCACATCAGTCAAAGATAATTGTAAATTTGGCTGAGTGTTAAAATATACAGGACCATATGCAAGAGTAGATTCAATAGATCCCATTAAAGACTATTTGAAATTTAAATTTCTAACATCGCGCAGTGCAGTTAGAAATGTTTCTGGAAGACCCTTCAAAGTTAAAGGTTTAAAAGAAATTTGCACTAAACTAATATGCATAAAATTATACTAATTTTTAAACATATCAATATCTCATTTATTCAGTAATTTTATAGTCTGCTCGTTAGCATTTAAAACTATGGATTGCTCAGTGGTTGTTATTATTTGCTTATATTTAAATTTATCAAAAAGTCATATTCATAAATGATTTTTATATCTACCAAAAATTAAAGTATGATGAACAGTAAAGTTACTTTAATATGTTTTTTAGGTACGAAATTATGTTTTTTGGTAAATAATTTGAAGAATAAGCTAAAATGATGGATTGTGGACTAATTGAGTTACTATGAGCGTGGATAAGTATAATTTAACTAATCCAGACTCAAACTAAGTCGGAGTGATGGGTGTCCTGAATTAGTTATGAGTTTTGCTTAAATAAGAGAATTGACACAAGATTGATAAGATGTGATTATAGATTGATCGAAGGAAGTCATGCTAATTGCTCGAGGTGACGAGTTCGGTATTTCGGCAATTGTACTGTACGTGGTAACTTTTCCCATGATTTGTGTTTCTTAACTTAGCATATTTTACACATGAACATATTTTACACATGATTTTGATGAAACAAGAATTACTGAATGCTTTGAAATTGCATGTAGAGCAAGTCTTTTACTTAATATGATACTAAAATTGAGTATTTGAGATGTTCATAAGACATATTTATCGTTACTTGAGATATGACCACTTATGTTACGAGAGTTCTTCACTTACATGAGAAAATAAGTATTATTTTTTGCATGAGTTCATTCAAATTTACATATAAAATGATTTGATATAAACTTTAAAGCTATATTTTATTCTGAAAAATGCCTTCATATGAATATCTAATCTATTGTTTACAAGTATAAATGGGAGTAGACCTTGATTTGAATTCCGTAACTAACGGCGGGATCATTAGACCCGATACACTTTGTATTCATTGATTACTTTTACAGCCTTCGCTAGTGGAAAGGTAGAACTAGCATACTGTTACTGATCTCCCTCGAGTAGGGACCTACTGATATGATATTTTATTACTTTATGAGGGATCCACTATTATTGACAATTCTTGAATTAGATTACCATACTAATTACATGATTCATTCTTGAAAACCTCCCAAATATGTAATAATTGATATGATATGATGCTTATTGAGTTTATTATTGAATTGCTGATTCATTTTGCTTACATGAAGCGAATAATATTGTTTATTGTTGTTGTTTTCTGAAAGAGCATTTATTGCATGATGTTTTATGACTTGTCCCAATAAAACGGTTATGGCTAAGTGTCATTACTCACTGAGCTATCATCTCACTCCTCGCTATTATTTTTACAAAAACTGCACGTGACGATGGGGATTTTGTTAGCTAGAGGATTCAAGTGGCATATTCCTGGTTGTCACAACCCTTTTCTAACTAAAAAGATTAGATTTTAAGTTTGAAAGGGTTTTATTATTAAAGTGACAAAAATGAAAATTTATTTCAAAAAGGATTATTTACATTAAAACTCAGAGTCTCTACTTGGCATAATCGGGTGTGCAAGTCACCTTTGGAAATCCTTTTTCAAAATGATTTTGATTCTATAAAACTGATCCACGAATAGAAATTTCGACTAAGGAATTCTGTTGACCGAGGGGAAGGTGTTAGACACCCCTCGGTCCCGTGGTTCTACCACGATGTCTTGGTGGAGCATATCGGCTAATTTGACACCATAAATATATAAACCACACAAAAACAAACAAACAATCAATCAAACAAACAAAACAAAACAAATCCCAAAAATGTAGTGTCCAGTCCAATTATACAGTCCAAAATAAAAAAATGTGGAAATGTAAACCTACTCTATTCTAAACAAATCCTAGACTGGGCTCCAATGCTTTACCCGATGCCTTGAGCCTTCATCACGAACATCCTTTGCGTACATGATACATTGGGGCATTCCCAGGTGAATAAGTACATGAAACCTCGGGGCATTCCCCAGTCAAATGAATACACTTGAATCAAATTCATAAAATAACACCATTCAACATTCAACAATCCACAAGTTTTAAATTTGCCTACCCGAACCTACTATTTGCCTACCCGACTTGGCATATCATGATTCTATCACGTTAACATCACCAATGGATCAAAATTAACCCGAATTCAATCGACATTAATATCCATTTCAAATCAAACAATCGATTTTATTTACTTCATTAACTTTCAATTCCCATCCCAAATCATTCTCAACCATTGTTCCAACATAACAAATCAACAAAATATTTCAGCAATCCACAATCAATATCATTCGACATTCATCATTCACATCACGCATAAGATAAAAAAAAAAGTTGAGACAATAGCAATCAACCACACACAACAATAAAAATTAACTAAGGATAAGAATGAGATAAAGAGATGCACCTTAAATTGGGGATTTTATTCGACTAATTAAACTGATTTCAACTACGACGGGAGCCTGAAACCAATTAATTAATCACCAATTAATTAATCACGGACGAAGCTCGAACTCGAAATTCCAAAGACGACCCCCCTGTTTTCTTCCGATGCTTCGCCACTCACCGGAGCTCCGGTGAGATCAGGCAGTGACGGGAAGGAAATGGCTTGCCAGAATTTAGAGAAAATCGGACTGGCAGTGCGGCTGGTTCAGTGATTTTGCCGGAATATGACGGAGCTGATGGAACTCCGACGAGCCCAGAAGGAATGAAAAGCAGAAGAAAAGTCAGATCAAATTTTGGAAAAAAGATGATGTTTTTCCGGCGACGAATCGCCGGAACGGTCTACCTCTTCAGTTCTCTCTCTCTCTCCTTATTTTCACTCTCTCTTTTTTGGATCTGTCTCAATCTCCCTCTCGATTTCTCTCTCGGCGTGTGTATTCCGTCGATTGGGTGTATCATGTGTGTGTGTGCATTTTTTTACTGTGTGTTGTTGTTGTTGTGTGAGTGATGGAGGAGTGTGATTGTGAGATTATTGTGTGTGTTGTGTATTTGTATGTAGAGTGTGTGGGTGTGCGTATGGAGAAAAGAAAAAAATGGTGAGCTGAGTGTATCGTGAGGTCTGTGATAAAGATGATGAAGTGGGTCTCTATATGTGAGTGGCTTTGTATCCCGTGGGCCCCTCTAGAATATGTATGTCTATTGCATATAATAGAAGGTCAAACCTATCATAGTTCCACAAACTTATCCCTAAAATTCACTTAGACCTGTAAAGTAAGGTTTATGCCTATTAAACCTCGAAACCCTTAATTTGGTTCCAATTGGACATTTTTTTGTCAATCAGCTAAAAACTCAAAGTGTGTGTTATACACGCACTGATGTGGCAAAAGGGGCTAATTGAAAGCTGTCACGTGGCATTGTGGGTTCGATAATTATTAAAAATTAAATATATAATTATTTAAAAATAAAAATAAAAAACTGATTATTAAAAATAAATTAAAAAAATTATTAAAAAATAATTATAAAAAAATTAAAAAATATAAAAATAAAAAAACTAATTGTTAAAAAAAATAAATAATTTTATTGAAGATCCAAATTATTATAAAATAATTATAAAATTATTTTAAATATAAAAATAAAAAAATTATTATTAAAAAAATTATAAAATTTAAAAAAAAATAAAAATAAAAAATAGCATTGAGGATCCAAATTATTCAAAAATAATTATAAAATTATTTAAAAAATAAAAATAAAAATAGCATTGAGGATTCCAATTATTAAAAAATAATTATAAAATTATTTTAAAAATAAAAATAAAAAACTGATTAATAAAAAAAAACTTATTATTTAAAAGAAATCATGAAATTTTAAAAAAATAAAAATAAAAAATTGCATTGAGGATTTAAATTATTAAAAAATAATTATAAAATTATTTAAAAGATAAAAATAAAAAAATGATTATTAAAAATAGATTATAAAATTATTTATAAAATAAAAATAAAAATCTGATTATTAAAAAGATATTATAAATTTTTTTTAAAAATGAAAATAAAAAATGGCATTGAGGATCCAAATTATTAAAAAATAATTATAAAATTATTTATAAATAAAAATTAAAAACTAATTATTAAAAAGAAATTATAAAATCTTTTAGAAACCCCCACCTTCCCCAGCCCAGCCCCCACATTCCCCAGCTTAATCATACCCTTCTTCCTCTTCTTCTCCATTAAAGTGAATCTTGCTTCGCCATGATCCTAAAAAATACACACATAAAATTTTTGTTTAAATCTATTTCAAGAATCCAAAAGGGGTTTATAAAAAAAATAATTTTTATTGAAATTTTTCATAAAATGGTGATATTAATGGAAAAAAAGTAATCTTTCTTGTGGAGGAAAAAAATGGTGATAAAAGTGATCTTTATTGAAATTTATTGTAATTTTTCAAGAAATGATGCTACTAATGGAGGATAAAAAGTGACTCTTGTTGAAATTTTTCAAGAAATGAAAATAATTATGGTTGATTAAAAAGAATTTGTTCATATGAAGATGTGAGGTGGGGGGAGGGGGCGACGGCGAAGACGCGGGAGTGGGGGAGGTTGAAACGATGAAGAAGCGAGGTGGGGTGGAGACACAGGGGGTGGGGTGGGGGTGGGGTGTTGTGAAGAAGATGACATAGGGGGTGGGATGCTTTTTATAAAAAAGAAATAAAAAATTATAATAATTAAAAATTATATTAATAAAATAATTTAAATATAAATTTTTTAATTAATATTTTTGGGGCCCTTAGTGCCACTTGGCACATTTTTATTCATAATTTAATAAAAAAAAAGTACCTCACCCGCTTCCCGAAGTGCACTGCACGCGTAGTGCCATTAGGGCAAAAAATGCTCAATTGGAACCAAATTGGGGGATTTAGGAGTTTAATAGGTACAAGTGTTAGTTTAGGGGCCTAAGTGAATTTTAGGGACAAGTTTGAGGGGCTATCGATGGATTTGGCCTAAATGGAAGAATGATTTGTGTGTGTATAGTTGTCCAGCTGTGTGTATATTATTCTCTCTTAAGTGGAAGAAAACATTTTGGGGAGGGGTCACGTGGGTAGGTAGGTGCTAGGGGAGTATGGGATGGTGAGTTGGATGGGTTGGTTATGATAAGGGAATATTTTGGGATTGTGAATTTAATTTGTTAGGATTTGTTGTATTTATTTTCTTATGGGGAAAGTGTAGAATGGGTTAGGATATGTGGTAAGATGAGCTAAAAATATATAACATTCAACTTCGAGAGGGACAAAATTAGGTGTCTACACTAGTAAGCCCCGCATTTGTTCGCGTGGGCAATAGTTTATTTATTTTTAGATTCTTTTCCTTGAAAATCTTAGAGTCACTCCAAAGTCACTTATGTAGAGTTTGAGTATTCTTTTATTACTTTGATTTGGTGAAGTTATTGACTTCTCCTCATAGTTTGGAGATGAATTTCGTATTATTGTTTTGTGGTGAATGAGTGTTGATGGGTTTTGGTGGATTGTGTTGGTGTTTTGATATATTGGTTGTGATGCGGGGTTGTTGATTTAAGATAGAGAATTTTCCTGACAGTCCCCAGAACAGGAAAAATTCTACTCAATTTTTTGTAGAATTCTAACGAGGCTTGCTTTGTAGTCCTAAACTCCTTAGCGTCGGTCATGATCCTATTTTGAATTGTGACAGTATTCTTATGAGTTCATTTCCTAGCCAAGAACTTACATATTGGTGTGATGCAGACAAGGCAGCATGCCCAAATTCTAGAAGATTTGTGACTGGGTATATAATTAAATTTGGATGTTCCCTAGTGTCTTGGAAATCAAAGAAACAATAGACACTCTCAAAAAGTTCTGCAGAGTCAGACTATAGGAGCATGGCTTCAGCATTGGCTGAGATTATATGGTTGCTGGGATTGTTTCAAGAGCTAGGAGTGAAAGTGATGAAACCAGTAACAATCTTAAGTGACAGTAAGGGTGTAATGCAGATTGCATCTAATCCCATATTTCATGAAAGAACAAAATATATCGAGATAAGATCAAGGAAGAAATCATCAAGACAACAATTGTGGGCACTGAAGACCAACAAGCATACTTATAGACCAAGGGGTTAAACAAAGTTCAACATTCTCATTTGATGACCAAGCTGGGAGTGTTCAATGTGCTTCACCCTCTAGCTTAAGGGGGAGTATTGAGTCATATGATAAGCACATGGCAGTCATGTAATTAGCCATATTAATTACTGATTAGTAGTTACTAATTGTGCTCAGTTAGTTAGTTAGCACAATGTCTTAGCAGTTAGTTCAGTTGGAGTACAGCTGGCATATCAATTAGTGAAGTCGGTTGCAATTGTCTATATATGTATCGCAGATTGCACATTTGAGGAGACACACAGAGAAAAATCCCCAAATCAAAATATCTTCTCTTCTTCTTCTCTTCAATATTATATGAATATTGTATATCATCATTGTAGACTTGCCTTGAACTTGAGCTTACAGTAGAGAATTTAGCACGGACAATATTTCTTACACACTGTTTGATTTGATGTATTAAAAATAAAATACAAAATATAGTTTTTATCAAATAATATTAATTTATTAAAATACTCTTTATTAAACATTCTACACTCTCTTTTTCAATCTTGTGCCAAAAATGAATACTCATCTTCACTTATCTGGAGGAGGTAACATTCCATAAAAAATTTAATTTTTTCAGTGAAATGTGAAATTAGCATTCTACCCTAATGTTCACTTCGTCTAAACCAAAATTCTGGCAACGATATCGGTGAACATTTTACCGAAAAAAAAAAAAGAAAAACAAGAACGGAACAAACTTTTTGCCGAAAAAAAGAGAAACAAGAACGGAACGTAAGAGCTCATGTGATACTTTGCAACAATTTTGAGTTCTCAGATTGTTCCAGTGAAATGAGTATAGAGGAGGAACAAGAACGAAAGAGAAATTGAGAAAAAATTAAGAGTTAAATTAGTCATTTAAGAAGTTAATGCATGTGTTAAAAGCTTTGTATTACTAATACATACAAAAATGATGGTATTAGTTATGCTTAGCATAATACACAATAGAGTATATAACTAATACTTGTATTAATTATATATAAAGTGAAAAAAATATATCAAACAAAATATTAACAATGCATAAATCTAATGCATGCATTAGTTGTTTTTTATATCATACTCTACTAAAGGACCCGGTAGTGTGTCAATATGTGTGTTGTCTATTGTAATTTATTGTCTTTGTAGTTGGTTGACTAGTACTCTTCTGTTTCGTTTTAATTGATCCTCTTTCTAAAAATATTTGTTTCAATCTAGTTGTCTCTTTTGATGAAATCAAGAGTATTTTATTATGTTCTTTCAATACTTCCCTCAACATTAAGTGACCAAACAAGGTATATTTACTCAAATTTATATTTTCAAAGCATAATTAATTTGGCTACTTTAATAAAATAATCCTTTAATAAATATTTTTTTAAAGAAAGTATCAAATAAAAAAAGATCAACTATTTTAAAATGGAGGAAGTACTACATCTGGACTTGTAGCCACAAAGGAAGTGTATTAAGCAAGACAATGTGTGTGGTCCATTAAAATGCTTAACGAAATTTTGTTAATAACATGCGACATTAAATTCTTTTTCATTTTACCCTTAGTTGAAAATTATTGAATGGTGCATAAATAATTTCAGTTCTTAAAATCAAAATTAAATTCTTATTACTAGTTTTAATTATAAATACTCAATATTTTAAACATAATGCATCGAATGAAGTAATATGTATTAAATTTGAATGTTTAATCATTATATTAATTATTGAACTTTAAAAAGACATACAAAAATAAATATATAAATATATAAATATATTTTTGTTTATTAATTTTTTAATTAGTGTGTCAAATCTACAAACGAAGAGAATATTAGTTTAAGCGCTTACATCTCTATTAATGCGACTGGCAAAATAAAACGATATGACATCGTCAAAAGTTTCAAAAAAACCCAATACATCCAAAAAGTGATAGAATTATCAAAGGATATTGGACAGATTTGAAGAAGACAAGATGATGTTTCAAGTTACTGTAGACACCAAACTATTTTTTTTAAATTCATATATATGTTAAAAGGAAGTTTGAGGTTGATAACTCAAACTTCTTGGCTTTCATATTATTGTATTACACGAGCCTTCTCATTTATAATTTCATCATAGAGAATATTATAAATTCTATAATGATCACATAATATTTAATTTTCCTTAGCTCATTTTTTGTTCATGCTTGTTAATCAATAAATATTTGTTATCTCAGTAAGTTTGATAAGGTAATGCCTAGTCCCCTTTAAATGTACTTACCTCTATTGGGAACCTTTGTTTTTGTTTTTTTTAACAAAAGCTGCTAGACTCTCCGTCTAGTGATATAAATTCATCAAAATAAAATAAAATACAGCCACCCAAACTCAAAAATAAAGAACATAATTGCAGGGACCGGAGAGGTTAGGGTGGTGCAGCCACTTAGAGTTCAAGTCCAAACAACAACAATATATACAGTGTATTTTTATAAAGTGAAGTCCAGAAAGGATAGAGTGTACCCAATTCGTATCATTACCTTAAAGATGAGAAAGAGAATTACATTGTTTCTGATAGACCCAAGATTAGAAAAAGATGTAATAAAGGTAAAAAATAAAAAAAAATACAATAGGAAATAACATAGCAAATAGTAGAGAGACCAAAATAATACTTCAAATCATCTATCTAAACCATCTATCAACAAAAAACTACGAACAAGAAACTATTACTAACAAGGACAATCCTCCTAACTACCTCCTAACCTTCTATCCAAAATTCGTATACGTCCATCACACCTCCTTGCTAAGTTCATGTCTTCATTAAGCTGCAACTATATCATATCTTGTCTAATCAACTCTCAAAACAAGTGGCGGAGCCATCTTTGCACCAAGGGTTCATCCGAAATACCTTCGACAAAAAATTATAATATTTTTGTACTAACTTTACATGGTTAAAAATATGATCTTTTATGTAGTAGTGTTCAACCCCTTAGATTAGTTCATATATTTACGACTAAATTCCCTCAATAAAAATCCTAACTCCGCCACTACTCAAAACATATCAAAATCTTAACAAATAGTAAAGTTGAGACAGCACCATAATGAAACGGAATCATGAAAAACTGAAATCCATGTTCTACAATAGCAAATCCATGACATCTAAACATAGATATCAATAGTACGTCTACTATATATATTAGCAGTTGCAATCTTACTGATTTTTAAACATAGATATTGGCAGTACGTCTACTATATTAGCAGTGCATTCTTACTGATCTTTAAACATAGATATTGGCAGTACGTGTACTATATTAGCAGTTGCATTCTTACTGATCTTTAAACATAGACATTGACAGTACGTCTACTATATTGTACTTGCATTTCAACTGAACTTTAAACATAGACATCGATAGTACCTCTGCTATATTATTAGTACTTGCATTTTTAACTGATCTTTAGACTAATTATAAAAGCAAACCACCAAATATATCAACTTCATTTTCCTTCTTCTAATTATCAAAACTAACAGTGAGCTTCTTCAGCAATATCACTATGCGATCAAAAGTACTTCCATCACTTTTTGCCAGCATCAACTCTATGATAAGAGAAGCAATTTGAAGCAGCTCATTTCTATCTTCAGTACTCGGAAGCTTATCATTGAACCAACCACCAACATTACTCTCTAGTTTCCCTACAATTTCTCCACCAACATTCGTCAGCGCAAGCAACACTTTGCCACCAAATTTCGTTTGCCTTAACACCACTTTGCCAGCAGGAACTTTTAGTTTCTCCAGCAACTTGACATCACTGTTCTCTAGCATGTCCAGCACTTGACAAACAAAATCCTTACGCCACTGTGGCTTATCGACAAAGCAATTCTTCACCATCTGTAGCCCTTGGAAAACAGAGTTAGTAGGATGGCACAGATACTCCCATATTTTTCCTACAATGGAATCCATAATAGTAATACTTAACAGTTCTTCAGATTATGGAAAGTTAAATATGTTTTTGACAAACAAAAGTGGCCTATTATATATACTGCTACTAGTACTATAATCGAGAGACGCTATTTAACTGAAGGCATATAAAAAGATGTGGGAATTAATGTGATGAATTCAACAGTATAGGGTGGGCATGGTATGGTACAGTAACGTATTTTAAACTTTGATATGATAATTTCGATTTTTGGTATTTAAAAGAACAATACCATTACCATACCAAATTTTTTTGGTATGCTTCGGTATTTTTAAATTCGGTTTTGGTATTTTCCAATAACATAATTCGATAACCGTACTTTATTTGATTTCGACTTACATATATTCATATAAAAAACTACAACTTTAAACTTTAAAAACGTATCAATCATATAAAATTAACAACTATATTTGTTGATCAATTACACAAAAAGAACATTTCAATCGCTATTGAGTAGTCCAAGATGCAAACTATGAACAACATTACATAAACTTAATCATAGTACTTCTAAATAATAAGTTTCTCAAAAATTATATTTCTGAATAAAAGATGTTTTTACGTTCAATTGGCTAATGGATGATATATAAATATATTTAATAATCTTAAATATAATATTATATGAATTTTATATATTACTAAAAAACTTTGATGCGGTATACAGTATTTCAGTATTTATTGTATAAATACCAAATATCATATCAAATACCAAAATCATTTGAAACTCCTACCAAATAGCATACCATATATCATAACATCCACACCGCATTATAAAAAATTTCGATTTCGATACGGTATTCGATATATACCATACCATGCCCAGCCCTAGAACACTACAGTACAGTACAAGTGCACTGCTAAATGGCCATAATAATTTTGACAAATTTGATCATAAATATAAAAAGTCCATAATATCCTTACATTAAATTTTGCGTTGTTTTCTCAAAACTTTTCCCTCCAAGTTAAACTAACCTTTCCTATTCCCAAACTCCTTGAATTACGAAAGTAAAAATTCTTTGGCAATTAAGAAAAATAAAAAATCTTTTGATGTATCTCTTTTATATTTTATATTGAGACGAATGAAAAATCTTTGGCAGTCCTCGTTTAATTTTTTTTTTACACAATTTAGTTTTTAAAAATTATAGTTTAGTTGATTAAAAAAAAGTTTATGCTCTTTAGTAAAAAACACTTTTGTAACTTAATTTATACAAATTAATATTATTTTTCATTACTATCTAATAGGCCTATACAAATTATATTCTGAATGTATACATAAACTCTCCACCCAATTATGTTAAGAACATACGAATGAGTACCTCTAAAAAAATTATTTTTTCGCTTAAAATAACTTTCATATTGAAGGAGACAATTGAACTTCACGTTAATATAACTATAAAAGAATATTTTAGTTGCTTAAAATTTTACTTAATTACTTAGCAATACAAATTAGAATAGTAATTAAGCATGGATTCGAAAGTTTATAATTATATATATTTTTTAAAATAATTGAGTAAATAAAATCATGTCCAGTTTATCAATGATTAGTGTACTGTATATACAATAAATGTTTTACAAGAAAAAATACAATGTAATTTTTGAGATTAGATATTTTAAATAAAAAATTAACCGATAATGGGGCGTTTATAACTATACCTAGAAAACCAAATTAAATTTTTTTATATTATGTAGTTCCAAACAAGAATGTTATATCACCATTTTAACTACGGCTAAAAAATTTCAGTTTTTTCGACAATACTAGTTAAGAGGATGTTTTAAAAAAAATAAAATCACTGAGTATCTAATTATCAGTAAATATTCAAAAATAGACATATTTTATTTTGTATACTATTTTAAATAACGTCGTTTTTAATGTATGTAAAATAAAGTATGATACAAAATTAGGATCTATATTTTTAAGCATTATTCTTCATTTAATATAGTGTTGAAGGAGGCAATTAAACTTTAAGTTTGGTAATAGTATAAATAAATATTTTTTCTAATTAAAAATTATTCTAATTACTTAGTCTAATACACAATTTGGTAAAGTTTATGATTTCTATCACGCGTCAATATCTATCATATCAAAGCATTTTGAGTTTTGACTAACGTCAATATATTAAAAATTATTTAATTATGTAATTTGAATTTATTTAAACATAATAACTAATAGAAGAGAAATATAAGTAATGATTTTCAAGTTATCAAATCGGCATAACATTAAGCGCGCAAGATTATAGCATTAATATGTAACTCTCTTGCGTTGTTGTTAATTATTAGGCCGACACTTGTGGACTATGTGAATTCTATGATTTTTATAATGTGTCGATATCTATTATTCTAAAGTATTTTGAATTTTGACTGTTGAAATATTCTCAAATTATATAGCAAATTATCTAAGATTATAGAATAAATTTATTTTTACATAATAATCAATAAAATTACTTAATTAGAGGTCATACTAATAACAAATATAAGTAGTGATTCGCAAGTTATTACACCGGCGTAACATACGGACATAAAATTACAACATTAATGTGTAACTCGCATAGATGGATGTTAACTACGGTCGATGCTTGTGAATTATATGATTTTAATAACCTTTTAATGTATCAATGTTTATTATAGCTAAAGTGTTTTGAATTTTGACTATTATAGTTTAAATGTTTTATACGTAAAAAAAATATTTAAGTGTGATATTTAATAAAAAAATACTCATTTAATGGTCATATTAATAATAAATATAAGTAATGATTCACAAATTATTAGATCGAAATAGACCACAAGTTACAACATTGCATGACTCTCCTGGAATATCGTTAACTAAGATTGACACCTATTAACTATATAATTAATTTGGAAAGGGAGGGGTAAGAAAGTCCAAAAAAAAAAAATCAGTTCATGGTGTGAATATTCAATGGCATCACATTAATTATGGCGTGAGTATTAAATTTAAAAGAAACCAGTTCATGGTGTGAATATTGAATTTATAATAGAATTTTGAGAAAATACATAAATACTTTTTTAATGTTGGACCGTTTTTTTAAAAAGACACTTAAACTTTATGAGTATCCTAATATCTCCCTAAACAATTTTAAATCGATATTATTATACCATTTTTGGACGAAACCCAGTTTCAAAAAGTAGGTGTTTTATACGCACCAATTAAAATTTGACACGTCTACTTAATAAAAAAATACATATTTTTTATTTTTAATTATTTTCTTTATATTTTTTTCTTCTTTCTTTTTTCTCTCTCTTACTTTTTGACTTTCTTTTTTCCTTTGCACCAATAATTTTACTCCACGTGTCCTTCTTCTCCACAAAACATCTCCATTCCCTTCTACCATTACACAACAATTAGAACCATTTTCTTACAATTTTTTTTAGCACTTTCTCAACTTTGATTAAGTTATTAAAATGAAATTAATCATCCTTTTATCTAAATAAACTTTGATATTCTAAAGCAATGAAGATTTTGAGAAAAATAATATCAAAATTTAAATTTTTTGTAAATGAATTAGTGAATTTTCTAAAACCCATAAATATCTTATTGAAATGTAAATAAAAAAAATACTCCTAATCATCTTGAAATATATTGGGTTTTATAAAATTATTCAAAATGTAAAAAAAAAAATTGAAAATAAGAACTTGAAATTGAAGAAAGTAAACATGTTGATGGTAAAAGATGAGTAGAGTTATGGTGATGATTGAGAGAATTGAGGAGAGAGAGTTATGGTGATGATGATGTTGTTTTTGTTGTTGTAATTGATGTTGTTGTTGAGTTATGGTGATAAAGAAGAAACTATCAAATGGGGAAGAAGACAATGGTGGGGTGGGGGTATTGGCGGGGGGGGGGGGGGGATAGGGGGTATGAGATAATTTTAAAAATTAAATAAATATTGATGTAAAAAAAAAGATAATTATATATCAAATTATTTACACGTGGCAGCTTTTAATTGGTCAATAAAGTCAATTTTGAGCCTTTTCACACGCAGAAAATTTAAATGGTGTATTTGCAACGAAATAAAGAAGAATCGTGGGGTAATAGATCGAAGTTAAAATTTAAGTGTCTTTTTGCAAAACTTGGACAAGATCAGGGAGGTCTTTATGTATTTACTCTAGAATTTTTTAAATTATTATGTAAACTTCATTAATTATAAAATTTATTGTTCAATTTTTACTATTATTATTATTTTAATTTGTTTTACTTAAACACCATTCAAGATAAAAAATTTGTAACATAAAAGAAATTTTTTCTTAATTCTTTGTCACTTAAAATTCGTTCAACTTTGATCAAATTAACTAAAAAGTAAATTTCATCTGAATTTTGATATATCATATCAAAAATATGTCAATGGTCCAAAAAAAATTAATTACATTCGGGATGTTGTTAGAAACATTTCTAATGTTTTACTTCATAACACATAACTTATTGAGGGCACACAACATTATACTTACCTTCCTTAATTTGATATTTTTATAATAATTTTAATTTAATATTATTAATATTGAAGAAAATATGATCTGACTATTTTTCGCACTAATATATGTATTTGCATGGTAAATTTTATAAACATCTTTTGAAAAAAATAAATAAAATATTTTTATGTACTAAATTTTAAAGTTAGGATACTTTTATGTCACAAAATAAAAAAAAAAATTGTACAGTAATTTTGAATATTAAATGACTTTTATGTTAAAAACAATTGAAATCAATTTTTTATGTGATAGACTCAATGTTAGGTGATTACCCATAAATTTTATCTATCTTCGATTACAGTTATTCAGTTTTCAACTCTTGTAATTTTCACCTACAACATGTCTAGTGTAGTTTAATAATTTTCATATATCTCAAGTATTTTTTGTTTTAAATTACGAAAATAAAAATTAGAATTAATTACTCATAAAAAATATTGGTTCAGTTTCATAATAATTTTAAAAAGAAGAGAGAGAGAGAGTAAAAGTGGTAGAGAAAAACTATAGGTGAAAGGACAGAAACGACACTTCAAATTAAACAATTTCCATAAAAATGACCATGGAATTTAAATTCCACTTTCTAGCCATTTCAATTTGTTGGTATGTTCTATACCTTTCTACACACAATCTATAAAGTTTTTATACATATTTTATACATATAATATTCCATACAAAAATTGTATAATTTTTACAATTTATACAATATTTGTATTTTTTCACACATTTTATATAATAATTATATAATTTTTATACACTTTTTATATATATATTTTATACATATACATATTTGATACATATATCTTATATAGATACATTCATACATGTTCTATATAACAATTATATCATTTTTATATAATTATATTTAATTATTATTTCTAAACAATTAAAAAAAAGTAAAATATTTTTCCAGTTAAAAAATTAATAAAAAAAAATTGAAATATTTTTAAAAAGGCTGAATGACCCAAGTTGAAAACTGTATCAGTATTGTATAAGGACTATATCAGTATTGTATATAGATTGTATCTGAACTACGTGGGCCAAAATGACCAAAATAAGAAAATGACTATAAAGTGAAAATAGTACACCCGACTGACCACTTTTTGGAAAGATATCAAACTTGGGCTATTGTTTTAAAAAGTGTTATAGGATGTCCTTTTTCCAAAATTATATGCATGAATCGTTAATTGCTTGACATGTGAAATTTACTGTTATCCTTTTGTCAGTAAAATGATACTCTCGTATAACTAATTACTGCAATAATACTAACTTTTTAGGTACAATAAATTACCTCAAGCAAAATACTATAACTAAATAAATATATTTGTTTCAAGTTCTAAAAAAATTGTGGCAGATATTAAATTTTTGCTTCAAGTTTCATAACTATTTGGCATGGCGAAATGATTTTTGATTGAATTTTGTAACTAATAATTATTTTTTATCATCAGCGAAAATTTATTGTAGCAACACTAAAAACTATAAAAGGTCACATTTGATAGCGATATTATCACGATCCAAATTCGGGACCGTGATGGCACCTATTCCATCCCCCGTGATAGGTAAGCCAAATACCCAATTTCAAGAACAACACCTCAAACTCATAGAAGCAGAAGAAAATAAGAACATAACTAATCCCGAATAGTCTCATGAGTAGATTACTAGACTCATAAATTCAAATCTTAGATAATCCCAGGTCTATAAGTCACCAATATATAAGCCACTAAATACAGAATCAAAGAAAGTTTCAGTATCTTGAAATGCGAAAAATGCATAAAGATAAGGCTGAAGAATATTTCAGCAGTCTCTAAAGTCAATAGTAGCAACCTCGAATCTCCAATGATGCTAGCATAAAAAGAAATCACAGGAATCAATGTACGGAGGTCGTCGGATCTGTACCTGCACGTAAGGTGTAGAAAAAAGTAAGGGTGAGTACAGAACCATGTGTACTCAGTAAGCATCGTTGACCAGCCCTAATTCAAAGTGGTAATGCGTGACACCGCTTCAATCATCTAAAATAAACACACAACCTGCATTCAGGAAAGCCACCCTAATCTAACTGAATAGTCAAGTTTAAAAGTCATAAGAATATCATAATACACTCCAAGAAGTTCTCAATCTAGTGAAATAAGTAACACATATACAATAAGTACAAGGTCAACAAATACACCTTAACCAATCTGAACCAAATGAATCAATGCAATGTAATGCAATGCATATGCTGTGTACACACCTACCGAGCAATGACTTTAAGGTCAGGATCCATGGGGGACTCACAAGGTCTATGTACTGTGCAAGTGCGCACTCTGATCCCAATAAATATATTGTACAGGCGTGCACTCCGATTTCAATAAATATACTATTCAGGCATGCACTCCGATTCCAATAAATATACTGTGCAGGCATGTACTCCGATCTCAATAAATATACTGTGCCGGCATGCAATCCAATCTCAATAAATATACTATACAGGAGTGCACTCTGATCCCAATGAAATACGACGCATGATGTGTATGCGTGCAACTCCAATCCCAAATTAACAATAAAGTCAAGCAAAATATTTCGTGTTTCAAGTCAGATCAGACATCAATTTCAAAGTCACTTAACTTATCAAGTAAGAGTATTCTCATTAGCTAACTTTTTCAATAATTTATCTACCATATCAATTCAATTCATCGGGCTAGCAAATAGGAAAAAACAGTTCAAAACATACAATTAATTTATTTTATCCCCTCAAACAACACCTTTACCTGCATAGATGCTCGTCACCATCACTTATACGGGACCCTAATTTCCACTACTCCCATTACACATAACTAATAAATAAACACTTTAAAAAAGAGTTTAAGAAAAGTCTCAACTTGCCTCAAGAAAAGCCCAAACGTCAATTAACAAACTTGCCCTTTCGTAAAGTCTCAGAATGATCAAAATCTATTCAAATATATAATTCTCATAAGAGTATGAATATAATAACACTTATATTACTATAAAAATAAAGAAAAAAATCTGGTCAAAGAGTCACCCTGAGGCTTCAAAAATTGAAATGTTAATTGATAAATAATTATATTACTAATTTCAAGGCCATAGTTAAAATTTGAATAATAACATGCAAGATTATTATTAAATACACGGTGGACTAGTGGTGCAAATACATACTAAAGTTTTAACTAGAATGTACTTATAAATTAATAAGAAAACAACTGAACAGTGATGCCATGCCTGATTCTCAAATACTGCCTAAAAGCCTAATTTACCTATCTTGTCCTGTTTAATTCACACGACTTAAGCACCATCAATTTAATCTAGTCATCAACCATCCTTAACCTCTTTAAGACCACAGTAAATCATAATTGACCATTAACGTACCTAATTATGCAAGCATAAGCAAGAAATCAAGAATTAAGTACTACTACTTCTTAGCCTAAATCAAGAATTACATAGCACTGTTTCTTGGCATAACTTAAATCTCACATTATTATATTACATTATGGGTTTCTCAATTCCCACATGTACCAAATCTAAAATCATATGGTTGCAGCAATTGTATGATAACGATGTATGAACCAGTGATCATGGGAACACTCTCACCTGCAACTTTCAATTGTCCTCGAAATGTCGACTCCCTATTACTTAAATTCTCGGATGAACCCTCTCCTGTTTTTGTGTTGTTATGATCCAGGGAGTTAATTAACTTGATGCAGAATGTGTTATAGAGTAGTTTATGAGTCTGTGAATTTATTGTAATTACCCGTTAATTTAATTAATAGTCTAAAATAACCTAAAACTTCAGATAGATCCTCAAAACTTATTCGAAGTTCCACGACAACAACCCAAATATGTAAATTTAATAAAAAGTACATCTTGGACCTATTAAAAATACTACGATACTAATCCAAGTTGTCTCGATAAAAGATCGGTCATGATTTGACTTAACTTTATCAATCAAGAACCCAAAATAATGATTTAAGTCGCCTCCGAACACCTCGAGAATAGACACTAGCCATCCCGATAGATCCTAAATTATGTCTAATAATTAAGAGATGGGTTGAAATAGAACAAATTTACAAAATAAATTGCAGGATCGTTCCAAATATATTATATCATATCTATATATATAGTGATTGGACAATATATATTATAAAATCAAACACCATCGATCTAAGATAATTAGATATGTTAATCATTTGATTTGATCTTACCGAATTTTACTAGTACGTTTGAATATAGTTTAGATAAATAAGTGATTATAATGTAATTTGATTTAATTTGATTCAATCTTAATACGTCTTACTAGTAAATTTGAGATATCATTAAAATAAATAAGTAATTATAATGTGATTACTTTCTATTTTCTATTTATAACGGATATAAATAAAATTTTATCATATCTCACTCAAGATTCATCTTGATCAAGTATGACAGTTCTTATTTTATTAAAAGTTTTAAACCTCATTTATCAAAACAATGCTTGTATAATTTACTGTTAAATTAAATTAATTAATAATTATTACAAATGTAGTTATAATTAGTTGAGCCAAGAAGTGTATTTGTACAATAATTTATATATCAATAAATAAGTTATTAAATTTAGCTGTTTCTTATTAGCTAATAATAACAAATTTAAACAAATTAACTTTATTAAATTTTACTTTAGACTTGTTTCATCAAAAATATATCTTTATTGATCTAGTATAATTAGTATTATCAATAATGTGATTCAATTTTATATCTTGGAAGTTTCAAACATAATTTTAAGAAACAAATAATTATATTAACTTTGATTAATTAAATATATAAAAACAAAATTTAAATATGTTTCACTAAAGCTTTATCCTAATCAAGTGTTTTAAAAATTATCATTTGATTAGAGGTGATTATTATTCGATTCAATTCAAATTTATAGGATCTTATTTGTAAGTTTCATATATAATTTGAATAAATAGATTGTTATATCTAATTATTTTATTAATAAATATAATTAATCTGAAGAAAATTTTACAAATTCTCGCTATACATATGAAGATAGATACAAATTATCTGTTATGGATAAAATCACTTACTCTACATAACTTTTTTTGTAAAATAAATATTTTTTTATAACTATTGTTTACAAATGTAACGATCCTCCCGGTCGTTTGTGAAATTTTCTCATCTTCTCTATTTTAGCTCTCTTCGTAGTTTGTATACGTGGATTATGACTCACAGAATGAGTAGCTACAATTCTTGAGATGTTCGAAAATAAATTAAGTCATTAGTTAAATTATTGAGCTTTAATAAAGTTATATCTGATCATGGTTAACGTTCGATCAAGACGACCTCGAGATTAGCGTTTTAATATTTCCAATAGGGTCGGAACATACTTTCCTCGAGGTTCCAAACCAATTTCGAGAAATTTTTCGAAGTTATGGATATATTAGACATTATTTTAGTTGGTGGTTAATGGGCAAGTTGGCATTTTCTTACTTATATACTAGAATAAAACTTAAGTGGAAGGGTTTAACATATTAAATTTTTTTATCAAAGGCCTTAAACGCAGAAGTTACAGACTTCACACCAAAGCATAGAAGGAAAAGTTCTCGACAACTCCAATTCAGGTATATGTTTTTGGGGGTTGTTCTTAATGGGGTAATTATAATGGTGTGGTTGCGGAATGATGTGAATGGTCGTATAAGGTGATATTATTCTTTCTACCATATAAACTGAATTTGCAATCTTGTTATTTAGTTTCACTGTGTTAAAACGGGTGTTGCATAAATTGAAGGGTCAACAATTGCACGGTGATGACGGGAGTTTTAATAGTGCTACTGGAAATTGTGGTCATGTAATATGAATTAAAAAAGAAAAAGATTAAGAGAGAATTCGTGGTTGTTAGATGGTTAACTAGCGTGATATGTGATATGTTATCTTAATTATAGCAATGGTGTTGTGTCAAAATGGTGGCAGTGAAGTGGATATGTAGCAAAGTTAGGCAGAAGCCATGTTTTGTATCTGTGGGCATTCAGTAGTAGTTAATTAATTAATTAGTTTTATATTTAATGATGGATATCATTGGTTAATAAGAACAAAGTGGTTGTTATGTTACTCTTTCCAACCCGTGTATCGTATAGTAATTGCAGTGGTAATTCCATGAATAACTCCAGGTTTATTAATCCGCATATGATTTATCAAGCACTTGTTCTAGGATTGTTAGAGTGAGAATTTGTTATTTGGGGCTCTAATAATGATCCGTTTCAGTTGAAATTTGACGTATTAGTGCATATTCTTACGGGAAATATATATATATATATATGAACAGATTTTGAACGTTCCGAATTAGTGAGGAAGAGCAACGCACTTGTGGACTAGTGACATTCGAATTCTTCGATTGAGGTAGGTTACGGTTTAATTAGAGTTTAGATCCGACTTAATTGTACGTATGCTCCTAAATTAGATACTTGTTGATTGGTATTCGGATATTTTTGAAACTATTTATGTTTGGACTGTTGATGCGTGTATAAATGATTATAGAAAATTTACTTGATGGAATTGTCTTATGACTTTAAGTGTACTTGTAAACTTGGTACATTGTGTTGTATGTTGTGAGGTAGTGTAAATTTGATATTGATATTACTTGTTTATTTTGGATCGGGTAGCACGCCGGTATAGATATATCTATGTTGGATCAGGTACCACGCCGGTACGGATATATCTATGTTGGATCGGGTACCACGCCGTTACGGATAAGTATGTGTTGGATCGGGTACCACGCCGGTACGGATATGTATATGTTGGATCGGGTACCACGCCGATACGGATATTTATATGTTGGATTGGGTACCACGCCGGTACGGATATGTATATGTTGGATCGGGTACTATGCCGGTACAGATATTTATATGTTGGATCGGGTACCACATTGGTACGGATATGTATATATTGGATCGGGTACCACGCCGGTTCGAATATGTATATGTTGGATCGAGTACCACGCCGGTACGATACATGAACATAGATTGTTCCCTGCAGGTCATGACTATTTGTGCAAAAATAAGTCTCATAGCATGTGTGTACATATTTGTATTGATTCTGTGGATGTTTACGGTATGGTTGATACTCTTGATGTTTATGTGGCTTGTTTGTGAGCACTGTTTGACCTGTTGTTGCTTTATTGTTGATTCATTGAATATTTGTTATGTGACGATGCCTGTCTACTTTATTATTTGATTTATGTTGTGTACATGCTATTAAATTGAGTTGGTCAATGATACCTACTAGTACATAGCGGTTTGTACTGATACTACCCTGTACTCTTCTTGTGTTGAGTACAGAAAGTGTTCTAAAGGCTCAGACATGACCTCACTTCTAGAGTTTGATAGCAGATTTTGATCCAAGGGTGAGCACTCCATCTCCAAGCTGCCATGGGTCATCTTATTTGTTCTTGTCCATCTTTCGTGCAATGAAACATTCTTTATTTACTTTATTTTTGGATATCTTTTTAGACATGATCATTGTTAATAGTTCTTGTATGATGACTTTCGGGTCTTGAGGATTTTAGTAAGTAGTTTGTTTGATTTCCGCATTAATAATGATTAGTTCTGGATTCTTGTTATTATGTTGATTTTATAATAATAACATCTTAATATTGACTAAGTGAATGAGTAATGATTCGGTTTAGATGATTTTCCCACAGAAGGATTAGTGTGGGTGCCACTTATGGCCATTGGGATTGTGACAACAACACAATAAAATTTCATAGCAATAAGTATAAATTCTTAGTCATGGATCATGTAAAATTTGTAAATAAATTTTAGTCACATCTTCTTTTACAAATGTTATCAAAAAAAAAATATTGTGATTAAATTATTTAGCAAAATAAATTTTTACATTTAACTACGACTTATTTTATTAATATATCTATCCATAGAAGAATAAAAGTAATAAAAATTTAAGTATGCCAAAATATGTTATTATTAAAACTCTACATTCATAGATTAGTTTCCATATTCATTTAAAAAAAATTATAAAGTCCAACTAACATCAAAAAAATAATTAAAACAATTTATTAAATTTCTAAAAAGATGTGCAAAGTATAAACTATACATAATTAAAATTCGAACTAATATTAAACTATTTCAAACGTAATAATAAGTATAACTTATAACAACTGAGTAACAAATAAATTTGTACTAATTAATTTTTATTTTCTTAATTAAATACTTCTCCTACTACATTTGACAATAATTTAATTATGTAATTGTTAATTAAAAAAATTAAATAATTAAAATTAGAATATATATAAATTGTCCACTCCCATGTATTGGGATAATTTTCAATGTATTGGGAAATAGTAATAAATAAGTAATGATAGAGTTTTAAATTTATGATGAAATTGACAAAAATGTTCAAAAAAAAAAAAAAACTAGTTTATAGTATGAATGAATCTTTTTTTACCATTGTTGTCAAATTTAGATTAAATTTTTATGGCCAAAAAAAATTTATGCTATTGTTTAATGAGGTGGAGTGGGGTAGGTGATGGGGATTGGGGGCTACGGTGGCCTACGGGAATGAGGGTCACAATTCATGATAATGAAGTGTGTTGAAAGTCAAAGACGACAGAATCAACATGGGTGATCACTTATGAAAAAGTTTTTGTGAAGAGTATCTTTTAAAAAACTCGACCATATTCACTTGTAAACATTAAGACTTTAAAAATATTTTCCTCCGTAACAATCACACATTTATATCAATTATTTTAGAAAGATCACTTTTGAAAGGATAATTATACAAGCAATAATTGATAGTGCTATAGTTGAAACTATGTAATATATAGATTTGATTGAAGCTACTATACTTGCATAATAAATAATAAAAGTTCTCCAGATATCTGATAATGCCTATTTTGTTCTATAGATTTAATTTTCTTGTAATCGTTGACTAGAAAATTTCTAATCTAAACAAAGTATAATCAATGTCTAGATAGATGGTGTATTAGTATTGATATTCGTAATGTTTATATTGATTATGCTTGTATTAGTTATTTTGAAATTTTTTAATTTCTTATGTAATATTCGATTTTGTGTATTAAAAATAATATGTATTATATAAATTTTAAGAAAAAATTTGTTTACAAAATTATCCATCACAGATATTGTGGCAAGGAGCTGAAAAAGTCTTGAGGGACAATCATGTCTTAATTCATGCTAATAAATATAATAAACGTGTTGCATGCATGCATGTTATACATAGATTAAAAAAATATATTAAATAAAATATTAGTAATACGTAAAATTAATACATATAGTTTTTTTTTTCCTATGTACTCTATAAGTTATGGCTCATATAAACTTATCAACTTGGTTTGTAGCATTGCAAAATCAATGTCTGCTCTTGTATTTACCTGCACATAAAATAAAACTATAAGTTTCCTCATTAGGTAATTAAGGAATCCTATGATAAACCATTTATTTATTATTATATATATTTGTCCTTTATTTGTTTCGTACATAGTGTGTAGCAATCTATATCTCCCCTTCTGTTTGAGAAAAACAAAAACAAAAAAGTGCACATAATGTATTTTGGAATAATATAAGATTATTTATTTTATATTTTACTTGAACGTATTAGTCAGTCAAGAAATTATTTTTACTATTTATGCCTTAATAAGTTATTTTATGTATATGGTGAGAAATTTAATTTTGAAATAATTAATTTCGAAATTAATTATTCTGAGATAACTTATTTCCGACCAAACAAGCCTAAGGGAAGTAAATTATCTCGAAATTAGTCATCCTGGGATAAGTTATCGTATATGTATATAGATAACTTATTCCATTACTAAGATATAAATGAAATAAATATTCCCAAGTAATTAATACCTTCAACCAAGCAATAATTTTACATTTTTTTTTGAAATTATTATATCTTATACCTCACATCAAACCACTGTTAAAAGTTAGAAGGTAAAAGCACATGACTATTTAAAATAACACTTGATTAATTAATGTCAAATTAGTTAATTATGCTATCAGCTATCGAATTGACTTTCCTGTAAATGTTGCTTGAAATTAATAATAATGAGGTTTCATTATTTTCCATTAAAATTTTCCACCGAAAAGCATTTAGTAGCTATTCTCATAACTTTTTTAATTAAATCAATAAAAAGGGAAAAAAATGAATTTATCATTGATTCACAGTGGAAAAAACCTCTTTTAGTAGTAGTGTGAGAAAAGAAAAGATTAATTAGCAACTTAATTACCTCAGATTGAATAATGTGATGAAGACTTTGATCAACTGTGGAGGAAACACAACTATTAACAATAAGCCCTTCTTTCATAACAACTTTAACAACTTTTGATATAGAGATCCCTCCTTTTACTGAAATTTCCACTTCTTCATTGCATGATTTCACTATTATTCTGTCTTCATCATCACTTAATTTCATAGAAGAAGAAGAAGATGGTGTCATATTTTTCTTTTCTTTCAAACTTTCTCTTTTTCTTTCCAACTCCTCTATGTCTTTCCTCAAGTCTTTTACATAATCCACAATCTCTTCTAGATGGTCAGATATAGCTCTCTTTCCCTGTATCATCATTTAAAAAAAAAAAAAAAAATAGATTTGTAGAGTTATTATAAAAGTTAGATCATGAGACGAGAATCTTTAAGATCATATAAAAAATAAATTACCACATCCCGAATCAATTAGAGACTCTAATACCCCGCACACCAAGAATTGAACATTTGAAGCATGAACAATATATTAAGAGCCGGGCCCAATGTTCGGTAAACAAAAAAAGGGTTGGACCAACTAAATCTGCTATCATAAAGAAATATAAATAGGGTCACACTCAATCATAAAGGTTGTTCTCGAGGTGAGAATTATTTAAAGTTATTTAAGAAAATAAATTACAGCATCTCACACAAATGTGATGCTCTTGAACATTTTTGACTAGGAACATCATAGGCACAACAAGCTTACAATATAGATCTAAATCTATTCGATATGAGAGAGAACTATATTTTAGGAATTTTGTGTTTGATTTCTAAACATTCATCAATCAAATATCTAAAGCATTTTTACGAAAAAAAAAAGAATTTTTTAACAATAGTGAAAATAATTTTATAAGAAAAATGTCTTTCCTCGTATCAAACACACTCGTCTAAATGTGAATGTTGTTGTTATACTAACCATGAGATACTTGGAAGGAATAAGAAGGCGCAAACGCTGATAAAGCTTAGCCATATCGCGCCTTCTTTGCCTTTCAACATCTCTTCGTAAGACATTCTTATTCTTCTTCTTTTTCTCTTCCACCTCCTTCTTTTTCATGGGATCTTGAACTTGATTATCATCGACAATAGTAGTGGTGGTGTTAATTGGTTCATCCTTCTGATGATTATCAAGATCATTCGAGCTTTGACGTGTTTGTAATGATATTGATGAATCATCTTCCTTTTGAAGAGTACTAGTTAGAGGAGGATGAGGAGAAGGGGAAGGAGTAGAAAGAAAGTTAAATAATTGGTCATCATCGAATATAGTAGTGGTGGTGGTGGTGATAATCGGTTCATCATTCTGATGACTATCAAGATCATTAGAACTATGTGTTTGTAATAATATTGATGAATAATCATCCTTTTGAAGAGTACTAGTCAAAGGAGGACGAGGAGAAGGAGGAGGAGAAGAAAGAAAGTTGAATAATTGATCATCATCGAATATAGTAGTAGTGGTGGTGGTGATAATTGGTTCATCATTCTGATGACTATCAAGATCATTAGAACTATGTGTTTGTAATAATATTGATGAATCATCATCCTTTTGAAGAGTACTAGTCAAGTTCAATAATTGATCATCATCAAATATAGTAGTGGTGGTGGTGGTGATAATTGGTTCATCATTTTGTTGACTATCAAGATCATTAGAACTATGTGTTTGTAATAATATTGATAAATCATCATCATCCTTTTGACGAGTACTAGTCAGAGGAGGACGAGGAGAAGGAGGAGGAGAAGAAAGAAAGTTCAATAATTGATTGTCATCGAATATAGTAGTGGTGGTGGTGATAATTGGTTCATCATTTTGACGACTATCAAGATCATTAGAACTATGTGTTTGTAATAATATTGATAAATCATCATCATCCTTGTGATGAGTACTAGTCAGAGGAGGACGAGGAGAAGGAGGAGAAGAAAGAAAGTTCAATAATTGATCATCATCGATTATAGTGGTGGTGGTGGTGATAATTGGTTTATTCTTTTGATGACTATCAATATCATTACAAATTTGTGTTTGTAATGAAATTGATGAATCTTGCTTTTGAAGAGTAGGAGGAGAAAGAATGTTTAATAGTTGATCTAATTGATCAAAGTCCAATTCGAAATCATCCATTGTTTTCTTAAGCCCAATATGACACTTCTTTTTGTTTGTGTTGATATATTTCTCTTGATGATTTATTGATCTTTAATTTATAATCGAATGAACAAATCAAAGTTTTCATAAAATCTCTTGGATTTTCGGGTAAGATCATGGGTTTCGGACGTTGAAGATTATGTAATTTTTTTAATTTATGAAATTAAATATTTAAATCTTAAATATTACGTATTAAACCGACATAACCCAAAAAATATTTTCTGTAAATAGTGATGAATATAATGCACTTTTGTTGTTAAGTTTCACTAATAATTATTACTAGTATTATTTTATGCCATTAATTCTTTTCCACCATTACAAGTAGTTTTCTTTGTTTGAATTATCGTACTATGTTTCAACTATTTTCGATATGACTTCTTCAATACAACATTTCTTTTTCATGCTAATTTTAATATATTTCTCTTGAGTCAAAGGTTCATCAGAAATAACGTCTTTACGTTCACAAGGTAGGAAGAAAGTTGTGTGATCCCTATCATTCTTAGACTCACTTATGAGATTATACTGAATATGTTATTATTATTAGTGGTGGTGATAGTGGTGATGGTGGTGGTGAATACTGTATCATTTGGTAATCTGTAATGATGATAATTAATATTGAAATAAACTGATTTGCAGATTCACAAAGAGGGATCTGTTCTTTTGTTTTTATTTAAGAATTACACTGATAAACAAAAGAGAAAACAACAAAAGCGAGGTTTCAGAGTTAAACACAAGAAACAAATAAAAGCAAGATCATCGACAGTTTATTTTAGACTAGTGTTATATATATATATATATATATATATGCTTCTCTATCTTAGTTTATTCTTATCCATTCTGTAACTGCTTTAGATAAGGCAGTATTCCACTTGATTTAGGAACCACGTACTGGTTGAGGTGTTTCAGTAACTGCCTATCTCTTGTACTACACCTAGGAGTAGTTGACGTATCCTGTTGAGTTGTTACAATGCTGCCCCCGTGAAGAGGAACCTTGCCCTTAAGGTTCAAATTGGGAAACCTCTAGCGGATGATGTGAATATCCTCCCATGTTGCATCAAAAGTAGGAAGCCCTGACCATTTGATGAGGCACTGAGAAATTCAACGAGCACCACGAATGATACATCATGTTTACAACACATCTTCGAGTTGAACAATCAAAGAAGAAGGACCGAAACATGGAACACATAGTGAATTTTAGAAGATGCTGGAAGATCTAACTTGTAAGCAACATTTCTAATTCGTTCAACAATCTGGAAGGGCCCAAATAAATGCCTCCTCAATTTTGTGTGTCTCTGTAAATGCAAAGAAAGCTAATGATAAGGCCGAAGGCATACAAATACTCACTCATCTACCTCAAAAGTAACTTCACGACGCCCTTTATCAACATTCATTTTTATACGCTCTTGGGCATGAAGTAAATTCGCTTTTAAGATAGCCAAAGTCTCATTACGTTGGATAAGGGAAGAAGCTACTGCAGTATTAGTGGAACTATCCTTTACGTAGCGCAACACAGTTGGAGGAAGGCAACATTAAACTGCTTCAAATAGAGTTAATTTTAAACTGTGATGGTACACGATGTTATACCAAAACTCAGCCTAAGGTAAAAGAGAACACCAAGTTATAGGTGTACCTGCAACAAGGCATTAGAGGTACATCTTGAGGCACTTATTGAGGATTTCTGTCTGACCATCCGATTTTGGATGGTATGATGAACTCATGGAAAGTTGAGTTTCCTGTAACTTGTGTAGTTCATTCCAAAATTCAGAGAGAAATAAGGGATCCCGGTCAGAAACAGTGGTGGCAGGGAATCCTTGAAGGCGAATAAATTCTTGAACAAATATTGCTGCCACTTTTTGACCTCTAGGATTGGTAAATGAGGGAGTAAACCTTCTGGTTTCAAAGTGGAATCCTTCATTTGTTGACAAGTTTGACATTTCAAGACAAACTTTTGAACATCAGCTCTTATCCCTGCCCAATAAAAATTAAAAGACAAGAGATGAAACGTACGCGATACTCCAGCATGACCACCAATTTTTGAAGAATGAAAGTCAGCAAGCAATAAAGAACGCAATGTTAGAACCGCAGAAACAACCAAACGATTGCGAAATAATAGCAGTCTGTCTTGAAAGAAAAAATGGGCACAGAAGTTGGATCGTCCTACAATTTCTACTGTAACGACAATAAACTATCATTACATTTGTTCAAAGTGTGTAACTGATCAATCAAGACTAATTTAGTCGCAACAACTATTATAGCATAAAGTGTAGGGAGGCGAGATAAAGCATCAACAGCTGAGTTAAGCTTTCCTAGACGATAATGAATGTCAATATCATAGCCAATAAGTTTACTCAGCGTATGTTGTTGCTCCGGAGTTTGGATAAACTGGTTTGTGAGTGACTTCAAGGGTTGCTGACAGTGATAATAATGAAATGCTGACCCAACAAATATTGTCGCTATTTTTGGATTGCTTCAGTTATGGAAAATACTTCCCTGTTGTAGGTAAAAGAAGCTTGCATTCTAGGAGATAACTTTTGACTGAAGAATGCAATAAGATATCCTTCTTGCACTAGAACTGCACCAATCTTGGACCTGATGCATTATTTTCCACCTTAAACACTTTGGAGCAATCTGGTAAAGAAAAATCAGGAACTAAACTCAAAGTTTTTTTAGTTAAAAAAAAGCAGTTGAAATAACTTCTGAATAGTGAAATGAATCCTTTTTCAAAAGATCTGTAAGGAGATAGGCAAGCTGAATATATCCTTTGACAAAACGAAGATAATAGCCCGTTAGATCTAAAAATTCATGAACATCCTTGATTGATTCCAGTGAGGGACAGGAAAGTATAAAAGTGATGTTCTCTGGATCTACTTAGAGGCCATCAAATGAAAGAATATGTCTGAAATAAGAAATTAAAAATTCTCCAAAAATGACATTTTGAACGCTTAACCACCAAAGAGTTCTGGTGAAGAATGTCAAACAACAATTTTAGATGATCCAAATGAGCTGGCCAGGATTTGCTATAAACAAGAATATCATTAAAAAAAACTAGGATAAATTGACGAATAATAGGCTACAAAAGAGAATTCATTATGGATTGAAAAGTGGAAGGGGCATTGGAAAGCCCGAATGACATTACTGTGAACTCAAAATAACCAGCATGTGTGCGAAAAGCCATCTTTTCAATATCAGGGGGATGAAGGAGAATTTGGTGATAAAGAAGATCCAATTTTGAGAAAAAAATGGCATTATGCAGCTCATCAAATAATTCATCACTATTGAAATCGAAAAGCGATCTTTTATAGTAATGGATTCAATGCTCGGTAGTCTACAATAAAATGCCAAGTCCCATCCTTTTTACGCACCAAAAGAATAGGGGTTGAATATGGGCATGAACTAGAACGAATCACACCTGTTTTTTGTTAGGATTTTTCGCCCTGATTTTTTTACCAAAATTAAGTTTTACTTTTCTTGAAAGAAAAATAAGAATACCATAATTACTTTTCCTAAAAGGAAAATATAAAAGGCTAACCTCTTTCGAAGAGGAAAAGTTTTTGACCTTTATAAATAGAACACCACTCTTCTCATACAATAACACAATAGTATCCATAATGTAATCATTAAAGAGTCTTTTTTAGAGAGAGATTTTCTCCTAATAGTTTTTTATGTTTTTCATTATTAGTTTTCAATATGTAGGTAACTTGACCAAATCATATCAATAATATATTTTAATATATTTCTATATGTAATCCGAATTATTACCGTCTTGGTTTACAAATTATAAGCTTCCATATGACGCTCTCTCTATTTCGAATCCAACAAGTGGTATCAGAGCTCACAGTTTAATGATTCAGTGGTCCAATTATTGAACAAAGTTGCAACCAATTTGATGATAATGAAGATATATGTCCAACATCTATATGTGGAGACGATTGTTAATTAGATTTTCAACAATCCTGTTGTTACATATTTAAAAATAAAGCTCACTTTTAACCCTGTAAAGGGATTCAATATTTTTAAGCTAAAAGAGCTCATATATTTTTAACCCAGAAGCTCTATTTTTAAGCATACCAAGCAGCAGTGGTGAAGACTATGTGAAGTACAAAGATCAAAGATGTGAAGAAGGATGATCAAGTGAAGAAAATTAAGCCAAAAATGAGAGATCTGGTAGGGGTTTTGCCTTGATTTTCTTACCAAAATTAAGTTTTACTTTTTTTGAAAGAAAAATAAAAGTAATACCATAATTACTTTTACTTTTTCTAAAACGAAAATGTAAAACTCTTCCATATTTGGCTAATCTCTTTTGAAGAGGAAAGGTTTTGGACCTCTATAAATAGAAGACCCCTCTTCTCATATAATAACAATATAGTATCTACAATGTAGTCATTAAAGACTCTTGTTTAGGGGGAGATTTTCTCCTAATAGTTTTTTATGTTTTTTATTATTAGTTTTTAATATGTAGGTCACTTGGCCAAATCACATTAATAATATGTTTTTTTGTATATTTTTATTTGTCATTTGAATTATCATCATCTTGGTTTGCAAACTATAAGCTTCCACACGATGCCCTCTCGATTTCATACCCAATAGTTTTAAGCATTTCTGATACCTGACGCTCAATTTATGCTTTTTGAAATTAGGGATAGCGATATGGACACAGATTAACAGAATTTGCTCCTAACAAAAGGGGAATACGATGGTTTTGAGGTCGAGGGGGTGAAAGAGATGCAGGTGATTGAAAAATATTAGCGTAATTCTCAAGTAGTGAAGTTAAGGCAGGATGATGATCTGTGGTAGTGGTGGAATTTTCAGCGGGGTGAAGATCCAGACGAAGAAGGTAATAAATGAAATTAGTCTGAGAAAAACGTCGAAGGGTAGAAAGATTGGTTTGAACCGAAAAAGAAACAGGATCAGCCATCCAAAAAATATGTTGCCCTGAAATAGTAAATTCAAACATACGTTTGACATAATCTGTCACACTAGGCCCCAAAGTAGCTAGCCACGTTACTCCCAAAACCAAGTCACACCCATGTAAATCAACAACAAAAATAGTTGTACTATAGAAAAACCTCTGAATGGTAATGAAAGTTCCATGAATTACCCCCAAACAATGTAAAGATTGTCCATTCCCAACCATAACAGAAAAACCTGAGGAGAGTCTATTGGTAATTTGAGTTTTCGAGCAACTCGAGGATGAATGAAGTTGCATGTGATTCCCCTATCAATTAGAATTTGAACTGATATGCCTTTGATAAAATCATTTAAATGGAGAGTCGTCGCATGCGAACCCTCATAAAAAGCATGAAGACTAAGAGTAATAAGAGAGAAACTATCATCAATAATATTTGGAAGAGGTGAATCTGAAGGTGCCGTAGACCGTTCCAAGCCCTGATCATCATCGGGTTCAGCATAGGGTAGAAGAATAAACAACTGAGGATTGGTTGAACAACAGTGACCCTTGTGATATTCTCATCATAATTAAAATACAAGTTTAGTTCACGTTTGTGTTGAATTTCTTCAGGCGTGAATTTCTTGAATGGAGTTCGACCAACTCCTGAAAGTGATGTAGTCGAAGCACTTGATAAAGGAGAAACATGGGAAAATGATTTAGAAATTCATGTATTATTATGTGGTGAGTGAGTGTTGGGGTTGATTTTGTAAATGATAGAGACCGGGTTAAAGGTTTGAATTGTGCCAAGTATTTTTATTCTTACAAGAATGCAAGTCCAATGGCTTCATTAAGGTCTGTTGGACTAAATGATAACACATCAAATTTTTAATATCCGAATGAAGCTCGGATGTGAAATACTATTTTAGCATCTGAGCGGTGATACTTCTGTTGTCAGATTAGCTAATTTCTCAAATTGAGAAACATAATCCTATACAGATGACGACATTTGTAACTTTGCTAGCAAACTCTTTGGGGATTCCAGTAGATTTTAGACAAAACGAGTCACCATGGCCTTTAGGAAGTAATCCTAATCACACAATTGATGATTTTGGTATATCCATTGATACCAATTACAGGCACCGTCTTCAAGAAAGAAGGAGGAAAGATTTATACGATGCTCATCGGGCACGTTATAGGTGTCAAAATATTGTTGAGACTGGAATATCCAAATTTCGGAGTTGCTACCATCGCATTTAGGTAAATCAATTGATATGTCCCTGCGAAATTGATTAGAAGGATTTTGTGTTAGTGGAAGAAGTTGGTGGTGAGGTTGTGGAACAAGGGTAAAGGCTGAATATGATGAAGAAGGTTGTTGTTGATAAAATGTTTGTGGTATTGGTATTGAAGAACGACCCAAAATAGAAGAAAAAGGGGTCGTATGCGGCCGACACCAGTGGTGCCTTAGATTGGGCGCACAATGAACTCAGTTAAAAAATATGCCTTAAAGAGCACTGTTAATGGATTCCACAGATTTAGTGTGAGAGGTGGACTGCTCTTGGAGTTGTTTAACAGCCTCATCCAAGTATTTCAAATGAGTATTGTGTGTACCACACCCATTTTGAGGGGGAGGGCAAATGAAAACACCAAATATAATGATGATAATTGATATTCAAATAAACTGATTTGCAGATTCACAAGGAGGGATCTACTCCTCTATTTAAGAATTACACTGATAAACAAAAAAAAAAAAAAAAAAGAGGTTCCAAGAGTTAAACACAAGAAACAAATAAAAGCAACATTATCGACAGTTTATTTTAGACTAGTGTTCTACTATATGTATGCTTCTCTATCCTAGTTTATTCTTATCCATTCTGTAACTGCTTTGGATAAGACAGTATTCCACTTGATTTGGAAACCACATACTGGTTGAGGTGTTTCGGTAACTACCTATCTCTTGTACTACGCCTGGATGCAGTTGACATATCCTGTTGAGTTGTTACATAATCCTTGTTTTAAATCCAATCCTAAATTCCGCTGATGAAGTGAAAATTAAATAATGTGAAGTTGTAAGTGATTAGTGCATTTTTAATCTAGTAAGAATCATGAGAAAATTAAACCTACGACCAAATAATGAAATGAATTTTGACCCACTCAATTTTGAAAAGTTATTTTACTAAGGTGAAAATTACTCAAAATTATATAAAAGATCAATAGCATACTTGTAATAGATGGAAGAAAGACGCCCAAATATGTCAATTGAAACATGATAAACTCTAATTGAATTTTCTATCATCTCAAATTTTATTTTATTTTAAAAATGACTTAATCCATTGTATATCTAGTTTTGGTTCTTGATACTTTTGTTTTATTTTTTCTAACTTTAATCATTGAGATACCAATCAAAGCAAGAAGTCTAACAAATCCTGACAAACATCCCGCGTACGATATTGAAAAAATCATACATCGAATTCTTCCCTATTTTAGTTTTTTGAATCATACTTTTTTGAATAAATGAAAACAGCTTACTTCAACAAAAACCACGTTTATCATATAGGACACATGAGCCTTCAACATTGTAGTGATCCTCCTAGTCGTTTCATGAATTTTATGATTTTTTTACATTTGTACTCTCCCCGTAGTTTGTATATGTGATCTATGACTCACGGGGATGGATAGTATAAATTTTTGAGGTGTACAAAAGTGATTTAAGTCATTAGTTGAGTTATTGAGTTGAAGAAAGTTAAATTCGACCGCGATCAACCTTCGATCAAAATAACCTCGGATTAGTGTGTTAGTATTTTCAATAGATTCGAAATATACTTTTTAATCAATTTATATATTTAATTTATTTCTATAGAGTTCCGAATAAATTTCAAAAATTTATTAGAAATTTTGAATATTTTAGATAATTAATTTAATTATTAATTTAATGGGTCAAAATCACAATATTATTACCATCTCATATTTCTATTTTCAGTTATAGGGTTTAACCCTTTTCGACTGACAACCCCCCCCCCCCCCCCCCCCCCAAAAAAAAAAAAAAAAAGAAGGTCGAATTATTAATTAGAAAACTAAGTCGTTGCACTGTTACGGCGTCGAAAGGAATCGTTTCAAGTAAGGAGTAATTTTCAATAGTTTTCAACATATGCAGATTGTATTCTTTAATATTAATGATACTTAATAAGCTATATAAACTTGAATGGCCGAAAGAAAATTTATATCAATTATTAGATAATGACCAATAGAATTGGAACATGGGTGGCAGCACTTTGATATGTCATTATTGGCATTTGAATGAAAAAAAGTCGCTGCATCCGACAGCTATTATATTTTAGTTATTTATTTATTTATTTATTTATTTTTCTTTTCTTTTCATAATTTATTTAATATTTTGGGGTTAAAGAAATTGAGGTTTAGGTCAAGAATATTTGGAGTAAGAATTGAGAAAGTAGTGTCATTAGATTCGTACTCTTATGGGGACTATATATTTGAATAGATTTTGAACGTTCCGAATTAGTGAGGAAGGGCAAGGCACTTGTGGACTAATGACATTTAGATTCTTCGGTTGAGGTAGGTTGTGGTTTAATTGAAGTTTAGACTCGATTTAATTGTTTGTATGTTCTTGAATTGAATGTTTGTTGATTGATATTTGGACATGTTTGAGTTTGATTATATTTGAATTGCTGAGACATGTATAAATAATTATTGGAAATTTACTTGATGGAATTGTCTTATGACTTTAAGTGTACTTGTAAACTTAGTACATCATGTTATATTCTAAGAGGTAGGGTAAATTTGATAAAACATATCTAATATGATTATGGAGGATCGGGTATCATGCTGGTACGAATATGATATTGATATTACTTGTTTATGGAGGATCGGGTACCATGCTGGTACTGTACATGCACATAGATTGTTCCTTGCAGGTCATGACTAGTTGGGCAAAAATAAGTCCCTTAGCATGTGTGTACATATTTGTGTTGAATTTGAGAGGTGGTATAGGTCATTAAGCAGATAACGAGTTAATGGTGTTCTAATTTTGAGGTTTAGAAGGACATAGTTGTTAATTGTGGTGGTAGTGTTGATTCTGTGGATGTTTACAGTATGGTTGATACTCTTGATGATTATGTGACTTGTTTGTAAGTATTGTTTGGCCCGTTATTGATGTATTTGTGGATTCATTAAACGCTTGTTATGTGACGATGCTTGTCTACTTGTTATTTGATTTATGTTGTGTACATGCTATTAAATTGAGTTAGCCTATGATATCTACCAGTACATTATTGTTTATACTGATACTACCCTTATTCTTCTTTTGTTGAGTGCAGAAAGTGTTCTAGAGGGTCAGACACGACCTCACCTCTAGAGTTTGATAGTAGATCTCAATCCAAGGGTGAGCACTCCGTCTTCAGACTGTCATGGATCATCCTATTTGTTCTTGTCCATTTTTCGGGAAATGAAACATTCTTTATTTACTTTATTTTTGGATATCTTTTTTAGACATGATCTTTGTTTAGAAGTTTTTGTGCGATGACTTTCGGGTCTTAGGAATTTCAGTAAGTAGTTTATTTGATTTTCGCATTAATAATGATTCGCTTGAATTATTGTTATTAAGGTGGTCTTATAATAATATCGTTTTAATATTGATTAAGTGATTGAGTAATGATTCGATTTAGATGGTTTACATGTACTTTTGAATACAACTATCTGCTACATATTTCATGTCTACTAAATATATAAATTTCAACATGTTAGATGTTCAGTATTTTAAAGAATAAATCAAATAAAGAGGAAAAAGAAGTGCACTTAATAAAATGCAAGAAGGGACACTAGAAAAGAAAAAAAGAAAATAACATTTTTGGTTCGCCATGAATTGTATTTACTTTATTTTGAAATATATATTCATTTTTATTTTAAAAATTTTATTTGGCCATAAAAATATTAAATTTAATTTGATAATTTTCATTTTTTTTTTATAATTTTCATAAATAACTCTGTTTCAATTATATCCAATATTATTCAGATCATATTTTATATTTTTGTAAAAATATACATTTGAATTCTAAATATTAACTCCAAATACTATGATCAAATTGAACTTTAACTCCATTTTCAAATTCAAAAATTTTAAAATAAAGTGAATATATTTTTTTATTTTCATGGTCAAACACCTACCTATACTCCTCAAGTATTCCCACACAGTGAGATTTGAAAGAAATAGAATGTACGCAATCCATATCAGCACCTCATACGCCTACTTTTACTCCTAACATTAATATTTGTAGAGGTGTACTTACCAACAATTGCTTTATAAAATATTAAACTTGGTCACACACACAACTTAAATTGTTTATGAATAGAGACATCATCGATATACATAGCCAGGACGATAAGTGCAAGTGAACTTATATATCTTTCATTATTAACCATCATCAAAACAGAGACGGATTCAGAATTTTAAACTTGTAGATTCCCAAGAGCTCTTTTCCTGCCACTAAGCTATCCTTGGTTTAGTTATGGGTTCCCACCTATTAATATTTATAACTTTTGGCGATTTTTCTATGTAATTTTAAGCCTTACGGTGGCGGGAGTAGGTTCCCGGGAACCGACACCTTCTACTCTACATCCGCCACTGCATCAAAATATAATATTGAATTGTCGAAATTTCTTCACGTTTAATTCGTCATGATTTTGGTTTCGATATCCCAAAAATAAAAAAATATATTTGAGATAAGACGTTTTGCCTTTCATTATATCTTTAGGGTACAAATCTAAATTATGTGCATTAATATGAGTTTAAGATGTCAAATCCATACTAAAACTAAAGGATTAGCATTGAATTTCTTCCTTTCCACTACTCTTATTGCATTCTTTTCATTTGTTGATGCAATAAATGCTTAACTAGCTTAATTTTAATTTATCTGAAGTAATTTAAAATAACAAAGCAAAACACTTAATTTTAGTTGTAAATTAAAATATACAGCATTTTTAAAAAAAATAAAATTAATATACTTTTTTTTTTGGTAATAAAAATTAATATACTTGAAACTACACTAAGTAATTGAACTAACAATTCAAAATATTATTAAAAAGAAATTGAAAAATTGATGTCCGCAGATTTTTCAATTGTTGTCATTGAATCTCCTTAAAAGTTTTGGTGAAAATATAATAAAATTACAATTAAAAATAAAAAGAATATCTTCTTCTTCGGTTGAGGCGCGTATCTTGCTCTCTTTTAGGAGATTCAAGCTCATTGCAACAAATAGTTTTACCGGTTCAGCAGTAATCTTTTTGACTTGGCTCATCCAGGACAACAGCCTTCTCACAATGAATAACTCAACAACCCTGGACAAAAGTTGAGTTCAAAGTTCTACAAAAAGAATATCTCCCTTCAACTAATGAACTCTCTTTTTTAATAACTTTTGTGAACACTTTATTATCTTGTGTGTACTCAAAAATATGCACGACCACCTCTATTTATAGATGCAAAATCTTTCATGCAACAACAACAACAACAACAAACCCAGTGTATTCCCACTTAGTGGGGTCTGGGGGGGGTAAGATGTACGCAGTCCATACCTCTACCTCTGATGAAGTAGAAAGGCTGTTTCCGAAAGACCCCCGGCTCAAAGCACAAGATATCACACAAACACATAGTAAAGCACAGAAGCAGATGACATAACCTAAATACGGCACCCATAAGGAATATAAAACAGAGGAAAGCAGAGGAAAGCACACAGATTCGTAATAAGCATGGAACACTGAATACGGAATCATAACAGGAATAAAAAATAAAAAAAACCCCACCAAGTAATTCCCTACACTAGCGACCCAATCTGGCCCTACTCTTCTGCCGTAATTCGCGTCTTCCAGACCTTCCTATCTAGGGTCATGTCTTCGGTGAGCTGTAACTGTTCCATGTCCCGCCTAATCACCTCACCCCAGTACTTCTTCGGCCTACCCCTACCCCGCCTAAAACCATCCAACGCTAGCCTCTCACACCTACGGACCGGGGCATCCATGCCCCTCCTCTTCACGTGTCCGAACCATCTCAATCGTGCTTCCCGCATCTTACACTCCACTGAAGTCACACCAACCTTCTCCCGGATAGTCTCATTCCGAACTCTATCCCCTCGAGTCAGTCCACACATCCAGCGCAACATCCGCATTTCTGCCACCTTCATTCTTTGGATGTGGGAGTTCTTAACTGGCCAACACTCCGCTCTATACAGCAAGGCCGGACGGACTACCACCCTATAGAATTTGCCTTTAAGCTTGGGCGGCACCTTCTTATCACACAGCACCCCCGACGCGAGTTTCCACTTCATCCATCCCGCCCCAATACGGTGCGAGACATCCTCGTCAATCTCACCGTTACTCTGGATCACGGACCCGAGATACTTGAACTTATCCCTCTTACATACCTCCTGTGCTTCCAGCTTTACTACTACCTCGTTCTCTCGCCTCACGTCATTAAACTTACATTCCACATACTCTGTCTTGCTTCTGCTCACCCTGAACCCTTTAGACTCAAGAGTTTGCCTCCACATCTCTAATTTGTCATTTACACCCCCTCGAGTCTCATCTATCAGAACTACATCGTCTGCAAAGAGCATACACCACGGCACCTCCCCTTGAATACGCCGCGTCAACACATCCATTACTAACGCAAACAAAAAGGGACTAAGAGTAGATCCCTGATGCAATCCTGTCCGGACAGTGAAATGCTCTGAGTCTCCTCCCGCCGTCCTCACCTGGGTTTTCGCTCCCTCATACATATCCTTAATTACTCTGATATATGCCTGCGGTACTCCCCTCACCTCCAAGCATCTCCAAAGCACCTCCCTGGGGACATTGTCGTAAGCCTTTTCCAGGTCGATAAACACCATGTGCAGATCCTTCTTCCTTTCCCTATACTGCTCCACCAACCTCCGTACCAGGTGGATTGCCTCCGTCGTCGAGCGGCCGGGCATAAATCCAAACTGGTTTTCCGAGATAGACACTATCCGTCTCAGCCTCACCTCGACCACTCTCTCCCAGATCTTCATAGAGTGACTCAATAACTTAATCCCCCTATAGTTATTGCAACTCTGAATGTCCCCCTTATTCTTATAGAGAGGGATCATGGTACTCCACCTCCACGCCTCGGGCATCTTTGCCGTCCTGAAAATTTCATTAAACAATTCAGTCAACCACCTTACACCAGCCTCTCCAACGAACTTCCAAAACTCCACCGGTATCTCATCCGGCCCCGTCGCCCTACCCCTACGCATCCTGCGGACTGCCTGTCTAACCTCTTCTACCCTAAAACGTCTACAATAGCTAAAATCCCGACACTCCTCAGAGTGCTCCAGTTCCCCTAACACAATAGCTCTGTCCCCCTCGTCATTCAAGAGCCTATGAAAGTACAACTGCCATCTCTTCTTTATGTGGCCGTCCTCCACCAACACTCTACCGTCCTCCCCCTTAATGCACCTCACCTGATCGAGGTCACGACCCTTCCTCTCCCTAGCCTTAGCGAGTCTAAACAACTTTTTCTCCCCTCCTTTCCCCTGTAACCCTGCATACAAGCTCTCAAAAGCGGCCGTCTTAGCTGCCGTGACCGCTGACTTCGCCTCCTTCCTCGCTAGCTTGTACTCTTTCCTGTTTATCCGCTTCTCTTCTTCGTCCTTACTTTCCACCAACTTAGCATACGCCTCTTTCTTGGTCTCCACTTTCTTCTCCACCTCTTCATTCCACCACCAATCCCCCCGATGATGTCCGGCCCGGCCCCTAGAAACACCCAACACCTCCCTTGCATTCTCCCTGATGCACCTTGCCGCCCTGTCCCACATACTATCCACGTCCCCCCTACACTCCCACACCCCCTTTCCCGCCAACCTCTCCCCTATCTCCCACGCATTCACTGGCGTCAAGCCGCCCCACTTAATTCTCGGTCTACACTCCTTACTCCTCCTCTTTCTATTCTTCTTTATACCCAAATCCATAATCAAAAGCCTATGTTGGGTCGAGAGATTCTCACTCGGGATGACTTTACAGTCCTTACACCACGCCCTATCCCCTTTCCTAAGCAACAAAAAGTCAATCTGGGTCCTGGCTATCGCGCTCCGAAAAGTGATCAGGTGCTCGTCCTTCTTCGAAAAGCCCGAGTTCACCACCACCAGCCCGAAGGCCCTCGCAAACTCCAATAGGGTCGCCCCTTCTTCATTTCTCTCTCCAAAACCAAAACCACCATTTACATCCCCAAAGCCTCCCGGTAGCGCCCCGATGTGCCCGTTGAAATCCCCTGCTACAACAATCTTCTCCGAACTGGGCACGCCTCTCACCACCTCCTCCAAAGCCTCCTAGAACCGCATCTTCTCCTCCCCCTCTGCTCCCACTTGCGGCGCATAAGCACTACACACGTTCAGGGTAAACCCCCGAATGACCAACTTAATAGTCATCAACCTATCGTTAATCCTCTTCACCTCCACTACCTGACCTCTAAGCTCTTCATCTACTAAGATGCCAACTCCATTCCTACGTCTCTCGCTCCCAGAGTACCACAGCTTGTAACCATCCACATCCCTAGCCTTAGACCCTACCCACTTGGTCTCTTGGACACACGCAAGGTTGATCCTCCTCTTCCTAAGAATCTTCACTTTCATGCAATGAATAAAAAAATAAATGAATAGTAAAGAGGGAAGATCAATGGGATATAGGTTATAAGAGTTACGAGATTAATGAAGAGGATAAAGATAAAATTTACAAGAGTTACATGAAATTTATGTTCACATTCTACCATCACTAACTATGGTGTTTAAAAACACAAATGAATGGGAGTAGAGGCTGAAAGAAACAGTCATGCACAATCCATTTATTTATAGATTGTGCACTAAAAAAATGCACAATATGTTATTTCTCGATTGTGCACTTTTTTAGTGCACAATCAATTTGTTTATATTGTCCATTTTTTTTGCACAATTGTGCACTTTTTTGTGCACAATCTATAAATAAATGAATTGTGCATTAAAAAAGTGCACAATCTATAAATAAATGAATTGTGCACTTAAAAAGTGCACAGTCTATAAATAAATAAATTGTGCACTAAAAAAGTGCACAATCTATAAATAAATGAATTGTTCACTAAAAAAGTGCACTCTGCACTATTCATCTTATTCAGACATATCAACATCAATCTGCCATTGATATGAAATTTGAATATGTGCACATAAAATGTGCACATCATCCTGTTCAATTTCTTCAACAGTTCTTTAAAATTTCTGTGTAAAGGGAAAACATCGTCTTCTTCACTGCAACAACTTTAATTTTTTTGTATAGTTCAGATATATTTTTATTCATTTGAGTCTTAGAGAATGAATAGTGAACGTATCAAAATTGTACTTTTTTTGGACGGTGAAATTGTTCATGAGGATAATACAATATATTATAGTATTTCTCTCAAGTGCAACGTCAAGTATCCAATTTCAACTGGTTATCAAGAATTTGTTGATTCAATTTTTAGAAGGATGAAAATTAGAAGTAACAGTTATAATTTACTTATAATCGGACAATATCCAAATTCATTCTCATCAAACGGTCTAGTAAATTATGGAGAATGGATTATCAATGACGATGAGTCGTTGACTGAATTTTTAAGGATTCCTTCTAATTATGTCAGTCAAATAAAGTTAAATATTCTTCAAGTTTATGTTAAAAAGGAACGGACGAGTTGTCGTACGCACTCTCTGGCACAGGCAAATGTCTATACACAACTTGATAATCCATTTAGTATTGATGATGCCCGGTTAAGTCATTATAGCAATTTTTTTGACATGAACATTTCTCAATACTTCATGTCGGATAACGTACCGACACAATCTTCAATACCTAATTTGAACGAAATTTTGAATCAAAGTGACTGATAATGTCGATGAATTCATTTTATTATTAGTAATATTTATTTTGATTGCTTTGTGTTTATTTGTTATGTCATATTGCTGATATATTTTTTTCAAGGGATTAACTCTTGGTGAGACGAATAATGATGAATTTTTGGAGCAAGATTATAATTATGGTCAATCATCACAGCTTGGCAGGGTGGACAATGTTGGAACATCTTCAAATGTTCCTCTTTCGTTGAATCTTGATGTTGCCGAGTATTATCGGTAGGTTAAATATAGTTGTTATATTTTTAACATATATTAAAAAGCATTCATGCCACGTCGCATATTTTTGGTTGCACAGTCTCATTACAATCAATAATTTCATCCCACAATCTTAGTTTATTTCATATTTGGTTGGGATAAAATCACTGTATAACTTATCTTGGAATTAGTTATTCCAAGATTGTAGTGTTATTTTTATCCCTTATTAAGGGTATGATAACAAGCCTGGGATAACTAATTGATAATAATACATTATTAATTTAGTCTTCTTCAACAATTTGCTAGGTTGATTAAAGAATACTAATGTTTTGGACCATTCTTGTTTGAATTAAGTTAAACATGTTGACATACTTATCATGAGTTCATATTAAGGTATAACCAAGAAATAGAAAAGGAATGTCATGTTTGTCCAAAAGGGTGACTAGAGTTTTGAAAATAGTATTAAATGAAGAAAGAATTGACAATCAGTGTTGACTATTATTTTGCCTGTTTTTATACTTCTGTTTTTATATGTTAAAGAATTTTCGTGAAAAATGCAAATGAATTCAAGAATAACAATCAGTCCATTATGTTTCAACTTTCAAAGATGGAAATACTAATGAATTCAACATTAACATCATTATTTTTGTCACCTTTCTTCATTTTTCTTGATTGATCCTAGTGGTAATGAAATTATAATATAATATAAAGACATGTTTTCTGACATTAGTGAAATTTGGTGTATAGGTCTATATAATGAAGCAGATCTTGCATCCTGGGCCCATGATGGGTCATTACTTACATTACAAGCGAGTCACAGATCACAAAGATTGTAGGATGAAATTATTGATTGTAATGAGACTATTCAACCAAAAATATGTGACGCGGCATGGAAGTTTTTTAATATCTGTTAAAAATATAAATAAATATTATAACAACTATATTTAACCTTCCGATAATACTCGGCAACATCAAGATTCAACGAAAGAGAAACATTTGAAGATGTTCCAACATTGTCCACCCAATCAAGTTGTGATGATTGACCATAATTATAATCTTGTCCCAAAAATTCATCATTATTCATCTCACCAAGAGTTAATCCCCTGAAAAAAATATAACAACAATATGACAACAAATAAACACAAAGCAATCAAAATAAATATTACTAATAATAAAATGAATTCATCAATATTATCAGTCACTTTGATACAAAGTTTCGTTCAAATCAGGTATTGAAGATTGTGTCGGTATGCTACACGACATGAAGTATTGAGAAACGTTCATGTCAAAAAAATTACTATATTGACTTAACCGGGCATCACCAATACTAGTTGGATTATCAAGTTGTGTATACACATTTGTCTGTGCAGGAGAGTGCGCACGGCGACTCGTCCGTTCCTTTTTAACATAAACTTGAAGAATATTTAACATTATTTGACTGGCATAATCAAAAGGAGCCCTTAAAAATCCAGTCAATGATTCATCGTCATTGATCCATAATTTACCAAACCATTTGATGAGAATGAATTTGAATATTGTCCGATTATAAGTAAATTATAATCGTCACTTTTAATTTTCATCCTTCTAAAAATTGAATCAACAAATTCTTAATAACCAATTGAAATTGGATACATGACGTTGCACTTGAGAGAAATACTATAATATATTGTATTACCCTCATGAACAATTTCACCGTCTCAAAAAAGTGCAACTTTGATACGTTCACTATTCATTTTCTAAGACTCAAATGAATAAGAATTTATCTGAACTATAAAAAAATTTGAAGTTGTTGCAGTGAAGAAGACGATGTTTTCCCTTTATAGAGAAATTTTAAAGAACTGTTGAAAAAATTGAACAGGATAATGTGCACATATTCAAATTTCATATCAATAGTAGATTGATGTTGATATGTCTGAATAAGATGAATAGTACAGAGTGCACTTTTTTTAGTGCACAATTCATTTATTTATAGATTGTGCACTTTGTTAGTGCACAATTCATTTTTAAAAAGATTGTGCACTTTTTAAACTCACAATCCATTTATTTATAGATTATGCACAAAAAAGTGCACAATTGTGCAAAAAAGTGGACAATATAAATAAATGGATTATGCACTAAAAAGTGCACAAAACCTATTTTGATACTTATTTAGTCACAACCCATAAAAAAGTATATATGAATAGATTGTGCACTTATTTAGCCACAACCCATAAAAAAAATGGATTGTGCACTTATTAAGTGCACAATCTGAACTTCACCTTTTTTAACGTCGTCCAGACGCCTTCCGTTAAAATCTAAAGATATTGTGCACTTATTAAGTGCACAAAACCTATTTTGATACTTTTTTTATATGACATAGATTAGTACTTCTTTTACTTTTGTGGCATATTTTGATTCCGAACTCATTATTTGGCATACAATGTCACAAAAATCATTAGAAGAAAGAATAGTAATAGAAAGGAAGTTGCTGCCATGATTTCAAAGCATTAAAACATAATAAATTAATATTAAAATGCTAATAAAATCATCAGTCAATAAACCGTGGATTACTGCAACGAAGGTTATTGTTGGGGTCATTTGCACATTGGACCTTTGAATTTAGAATTTGTGTATCATTTGTAAACCCAACATGTTAAAAATGCTTTACAATAGAGGGACTATTTTCGATAAATCTCTGCTTGAAAGAATTCTCATTGAATTGCCTATGAAATATCATTGAGAGATCAGCCTGCACTTTTTCATTTACCCTTTCTAGCTGATTTTTTTTTAATGTTTAACAGACAAAAAAAACCTTTACTGTTCAACACCATTTCTGTACCTATCACTTGCCCAAGCCTCATGTATCAGCGAATTTACTTGGATCGAGTTAAAAAAACTTGTAATTAATTGGACTCTAAATATTTGTAATTCAATCCCATCAGATTACAGGATGGACTGAATTGGTCCAAAGCATCAAGCTCATACTAACAGTTGTAGTCCTTTGTTACTTAATTGATCTGAATATAGTAAAACATACTCAGTAAATTAATAAACTTTAAGATAATATTTTTCTTTGATCCCGATTTGGGCCAATGAGAAAAATCATCAATTTCGATAAGATATTTAGTTAATATATTTTTGAAAGACCCCTATATAAATATATGGTTTCATTATTATTATTATTATAAATTAATAATTCTTTAAAATTACAAAAATATCTAAGACAATTTAGTGAAATATGATTCTAGTAATTTTTTTTGGTTAAAATTTAAATCTACTTGAAGCTCCTCTCTAACTTTTCTTATTGCATCCAAATATTTTGGTGATGTCTTTTCAAATTGCACAAAAAAATTGCGAAGAGTTCTAGATGCGATAAGTGCTTCCTTACGAGTAACTAGTTCCAAAAATATTGTATCGTCTTCAGCTTCATCATCAACATCGTTTTCTCTGATTATATCCACAATTTCTTCTAAACTCTCGATCTATGAACATGTATCATTTTCACACAGATAATCCAGTAGGCTATTGATATCTGTTTTATTGCGGTAAACATAATTATTAATCATGATCTCAAGTTTATAAATATCGTTTTAACAAGTTCATGAGTGCAGGTTGTCTCGTTGTTTTTGAGGGTTGACGTGGTGTTACTCGTCACCACTTTGAGTTAGAGTCGGTCAACGATGCTTGTTGAGTACATGTGATTTCGTACTCACCCTTACTTTTCTATATTTTATGTGCAGGTACAAATCCGACGACCTCTGTTATTGATTCCTATGGTTTCTTCTGTGTTAGCATCTTTAGAAATTCGAGGTAGCTGCTATTGATTTCAGAGACTACTGAAATCTCCTTCACCCTTATTTTATAAGCTTTTCGCATTTTGAAATACTCAAAACTTCTTTCATTTTTATATTTAGAAGCTTGTATTGGTGACTATCAAATCGAGGATTATCTTTGTTTCAACTGTACTGGTTGTTTTGCGAAAATTTTGATTTTTGAGAGTCACCACTTAATTTTGAAAAGGAATTAAGAAACCTTTAGAGAGAGATTTCAAACGATTCAAAATAGAAAAATCGTTTTAAATTTTGAAGATTCCGAGTAAGTGATTTCTATTAACGTTTTAGGAAGGTGTAAGGCACCTAAAACGTCCGCTAACTTGCAGTTATCCGGACTGTTTGAAAACATCTTTTGACTAACTTTGGAAGATTGATTTGTTGAAAAAGTAATTGGTTAAGGAAAAGGTTTTCGCAAAATCAGTTTTTTAGCGACTTAGTTAGGGATTTAACTAGGTTCGCAAAGAGACAAGCAAACAAGTAAATAAAAGGAAAAGGGGAAAAATGGAGAAGTAGTGATTTAGGCTTTTAAGCTCAAACCGTCGACCCTGTCCTAATCTAGTTAGGTTGTCGACCCATTTTCACCTGTCCTAATTCTATGTTTTCGAGCCTTTAGCTCGAGTCCTGCTTCACCTGTATTAAGTACAACTTTGGCTTCGAGGCCCAAATAAGTAAATAAGAAAATCAATCAATAAATAAATAAATACAACAATAAGTAAATGGACAAAATAATAAATGAGACTTTCGAATCTCATAGCTGCTTCAAAGATGAAACTCTGATCTACTTTCTTCTTCCTTCAACAACTCGCATTCGTATGCTATATGCTATGCTATCTTATACTCTCTTCCGAGCTCAACTTAATGGATGGTTCTTATTGGCCCATTAGGGAATGCAAAGAGTCCGTTTGGACTCCAACGAATCCCCATGCATCAAAATAAAGAGAAAAGGGTTAAGGCACTACATTAGACCTTTAAACTTAGTGTAACTGATCATTCATCATAATAAACCACAAATAGCAATCAGAAGGATTATACTTCATGCTCAAGGTGGTCCCACAGAATACATAAGAGGATTTAGCACCCATTATCATATTCAGGAAAAAGCACTGGGAAAGGGTTTCGGGGTTTAAATTCTGAGAGTGTTCTATCTATCCTTTTTCAGAGATATCATCAACGATCATCGAAGTTACGAATAGACAGATGGAATACAGGTTAATCTTAAAATGCGGGATTGTACACGAAGCATAAACTACTCAACTCTAAGTTATAGCATACTGTACCCATCATAATTGTTCAGTAAAGTAATGTATAATTATTCAGATTAATTCAAACGTAAATGATAATTCTATTAGTCGTATCGAGCTTTTATGTTCACATAGATTCATTAAGTCATGCAGAAACTTTACCCTACCCGAAGCCTACTTCCACACATATTGTAGAAAACCCCAACCAGAAAAGAAAGCAAGGAAAAGCGAGAATGAAATATGGAGGCAGAAATAATGACACACTCTAAAGGAAAACAAATAGAGTCAAAGAAGGGGGGGGCAACGCAATCTGAAAACCATGGTCAGTTGAATAAGTCCTTTAAACCTAGCCAAGTGGCGGGAAACAATCCATGCACTGATCCAAATATCATTCAATTAGGCTAACAACCTTAAACAGATCCTCCTCTCCTTGCCAAATAGTGCAAGAATGTAAACCAAGGTTTATTAGAGATTCCCTGGATTGTTATCACAGCTCTATGGCAAACTCCTAGGTCTCTTTTAATATCATCGAATTAAAAATACCTCGTGAGTCGCGTTAAATTATACAACAAATGCCTCAAAATAGATAATAAAAAATTCAAGAAAAACAAAACCCCCAGAAGTTCCTCTTTTACTCCAAATAAACCTCAAACTACTTAAAGTCGCGATAGTGCAAAGCAGTCTCCCGAATTTCCATTATTCAAAACAGCAGTCTTGAGAGTCGAATACGGCTATTCTCCAACTATGGTCTTACAAAACCTCAAGAGTTTTAGACCTTGAAATTAATAACTAAAAGAAATATCGAGCCATCCTTGAGGGAGAATACACACATAGCAATGATTTTGGACATCGACAAGACCAAATCCATTGTCATGTATAATATTCTTCAACAAAGCCATTTTATTCTTTCATGGACTTCAAACAAACAGGACTATTGGCTTGAAATGAATCCAAAGAAAAGAATCAATCTTCAAAATTTTACTAAAAAAAGGAAACACAATCAATAAACTAAAGAAAGGAGCTAATGAGATACGGTATCTTTTGTTCTCCTCCTTATTTCGATAGACTCAAATGAAATGGCCGTCGAGGAGATTCTAGGATCTCTTGGCGACCTTTCATTGTTGGACACATTTTGGTCATTCTCTTTGACATTTGAGAAGCCAAAGAAACTCACAAAAGTGGTCTTGCTAGTGATATCACCAGCTAAACAGAAGGGCGGCTACTCCAACAAAACAAACATTCAGCAAGCCGGTGAAGCAAGAAATTGAAATAGGAATCTCTATCGAACTTATAAGTCACACTTAGAAGCAATATACAATACAAAGCAGCAAATTGGAAGCTAATTGGCTATGTCAAAATCAGCTAACCCATTATAAAATCGAGGCAAGCAAGTGAGACTGAAATCGAAAGTTTTAAAAACTAAACTAAGAGTTTAATCGTCAAACATAATCATACGACAAACATTATCTTCATCCAACGTATCCTATGGTCTTACAAGACCTCTACAGCACACAATACCAGCACACAATACTCATAACAAAGCATTCATACGACTACAGAAGTGGAGATAAAGTAAAAAACATTCAAAAGATAAAAGAAACGGAGTGTCACCTATTTCGTGGCAGCAAAATGAGACTTTCGAGCTAATATCGGATTCTAACACCACTGAAAATCGACCTCTCTAGAGTTTCGATCAATCGACGACTTCAAAAACCTACTAGAAAATTAAAGGTTTTACTGAGTTTTTCCTCAAAGAAAGTTTTCTCTCCCTTAGCTTTTTCTGAATCCCCCGTCTCCCAATTTTCGAATCATTCGAACCCACAAAAAAAACTTCTGCAAAATTTCTAGCCCCAAACTTAGAACCTTTGAGCCAAGAATCCCCAAAAAAAATCCCCCAAAATAGTGACCCAAGGGGTCTATATATAGAAGACAAATTAAGGGTCCTTTTTCGGCTTTGAAAAAAGTTATTTTGAATTTTAAATCTGAAAATATCCCCCCATATCCCATTTTCGTCTCAATTCATACCAATTTTTGGATATGATGGACCAATAGAATTGGGGAGAAATGAATTCTCCCCCATACCCAATGAAAAATCGCCAAATATGTACGAATTTGTACAAGTAAGACGCGATTCACGGAGGTATCCATTAGAGGGGGACACCTAAGCATGTTTCTAAAGGGTTCTCAAGTTTTCTTCACACCTCCTCGCGTGAGAGCCATGTGACGCAAAAGAAATAGGCAGGTTGGAGCTCGGGTCTACGTTGAGAAGATGACTCATCGGATTTCGAGGAATACGGGTTAGGGTCATTTGGAGTTGATTATCGATGGAGGAGGTTGTCGTGATTTGGCTGAGGTTGTACTTGGTGGAGGATTGTTCTTACTGATTTAGAGAAGAAGCTGAATTGGGCCCGAGTCAGGCAAAGGGGTAGTGGGCTAGAAAAACTAAAATTAAATGGGCTGTTGGGTTGATTATTGTTGGGTTTTTGTGATTAAAGATAAGAAAAGGGCTGAAATTGGTGTTATTTAATAACCCCAATTAAATTTAATTGGGTTATTAAATAACCCTAATTAAATTTAATTGGATTAAAAATAACTCTAATTAAATTTAATCGAATTAAAAAAATCTCAATTAAGAAATGGTAACTTTGGGGATTAAGATTGAATTACAATTTAAACGACCTATTTAAATTATAACCAAATTGAATATCTATTGATCAATTACATTACAATTGGGGCCAATTTGATTTCAATTGAGGTCGCATTTAATTCGTTCGCTAAATTGAATCGCAATCTGGCATGAATCAACTAACAAATTAACCTCGAGTTTCTTAATTTGATAAAAAAATTCAATAAATATTCCTCCAAATAAAATATTTTGAGAGTAAATCATATTTAAAACCAAGATTTTATCTATTTGAATTCATTTTCAAGTTTAATCAATAAAAAATTTAATTTTGATAAAATGTTCATTCAAATAACAAAATTTATACACACTCATATAAAAAATACGAAAAATATATAATAGTTAATTAAATGATAAAATTACCTTGAATAAATACTTCAATCAGCATTTATTTGAGCAAAATAATTATTGTGATTTTGTTTTAAAATTAAAGAAACTCGAAGTTAAATTGGATTGCAGAGGGCAAAAATTAGGTGTCAACAACTGCCCCCTCCCTTTGGGTAGAGTGGATGCAAGTAACCCTTAGCAAAGGGAGGTTGACGTTCCTAATTTCTTACGACCATAAATTCGTTTCTGAAAGAGGTTGATTTTCATATGAGTTTCATGGAGTTATGCCAGGGCCTCGGTTTCAGGTTTCCTACATATCTCAGGTTATATGAGAATTCAGGCCACTTGTAGTTCATAAAGCTTGATTGCAAGCACGATTTTCAAGAAAATTTCACAAGCTATCTCGGTTTTAAAGTTTTTGATAAAACCAAAAAGCTGGGGAATAGAGGGATTTGGAGGGAGGTTGGAATACAGTCGAGTTTTCTACATAGAGTCCAGCCTGCATATCCCTGAGACTCAAGGAATCAGACTGCTTGTAGTTCGACTTTATCGGTAGAAAAGATAGTCTTCTATTTTCAGACAATCTTTGGATCAGGATGAGTGACAAGTTGACTGAGTTGCGGAAAAGAGGCTTGTAACCTCTTAATCATGAATGTGGGATCCTTCACACCCATAGATAAGAACTTACCTGGAAATAATTTCCAAAACTCTAAGTATGTTGTCACCCGAATTTAAAAGAAAGAGAAGGTTACCCTCGGTATGAGTGAAGAAAATATCCCGGAGGTGAAGCTGAAACCAGAATATCCCAAAATACCCACATGCCTTCTAAAATGGGTGTGGTTAGATGGTGGTGGTGATCATCCTTTAGCTTGCGTCGAGAGAGTTTGACGTCCTTCTCTAAACTATGTCCCGTTTTACTGCAAAGAAAGAGTTCCACGTTGTGCTGCGTCCTTTTTGGAGTTATCCGCACCTGTGGTTTTGGTTTGATATTTTTATCCTCTCGGATGCTCTCGACAATATCTCAAACAAAAATCATTAGTGATAAGCATAACTCACGAAAGAGGTAAATAGTATTTTATCATATCTCCGCATGAGTTGTTGTCTAAAAAGAGAAGTCATCCTTTCTTATACCTATTTGGAAGGAAATAACTTGCAATAATAGGCACAACAACATTCTTGGTTATTGTATAATTATGATATTTGTCGGTTCAATATATCTTCAAAGCGGGGTGGCCCTTCAGACATCGATGATATTTTATGAAGAACGGTCCTTGCAACCGTGTAATATTGTGTAGATGTGGTAACTTCTTCGGTCACCTATAATTCTTGTTATATGTGGAAGGATAACTTTTTTGGTTATTGACGATGATCGATTTATAAATTTCCTTTAAATTATCAATCTTTGGATAATCTTGCACATTATTTGATATTGGATACGAGGAGACTTACAGATATCCTTTGAATTTCTAGCTTTTAGGTAATCCTGCACATTATCCGACTTTGGATAAGAGATGGCTTACAGATATCCCTCCAATCGCTAGCTTTCAGGGGTTCCTGCACATCATCCGACCTTAGATACAATATGATTTATAGATAATCTCTCAAATTGTTAGTCTTTGGGTAATCCTGCACATAATCGATCTTTGATATGACGCGGCTTATAGAGAACCCTTGGACGTATCAATTTGATAATCTTGCATATTCTCCGGTAGGGATTTAGTTGCAACTTATGGATAACCTTTGAACTATCAATTTTTGGGCGATCTTGCACACTATCCGGTTAGGATGTTGTTGTGGCTTACGGATGACCTATAGGCTATGAACTCATAGTTGATCTTGGACACTATCCTATTTAAAATAATATGACTTATAGATGACCCTCAAATTGTCAATTTCTAGGAAATCTTATATATCATTCATCCTTAGATAGCGATTTAAAGGCGTTCCTTCAAATCGTGTGCTCTCGATGTATTCAAATACTGATTCATAAAATAATGAGATATCCTTGGCGCTAGCATTTATGTCTTGTGTGTCAACAGATATAAAATGATGATGATGATGATATCCTCGACGCGAACGTTGTGTCTTGCGTGTCAACAAATATATTGAATGTTGATGATATCCTCGACACCAGCATTATGTCTAGCGCATCAACAGATATTGAATGATGATGATATCCTCAATGCCGGCGTTGTGTCTTGCATGTCAACAGATATATTGAATGCTGATGATATCCGTGATGCCAGTGTTGTGTCTAGTGCGTCAACAGATATTGAATGATGATGATATCCTCAAAGCCAATGTTTCTGTCTAACATGTCAACAGATATTGAATGATGATGATACCCTCGACGCCAGTGTTTCTGTCTAGCGCGTCAACAGATATTAAATGATGATGATATGCAATGGCCCTCTTGGCAATGATATGCAATGGCCCTCTTGGCAATGATATGCAATGGCCCTCTCGGCAATGATATGCAATGGCCCTCTTGGTAATGACATGCAATGGCCCTCTAGGCATTGATATACAATGACCCTCTCGGCAATGATATGCAATGGTCCTTCCGGTTGTTTAAAAATAGTTTCACCTGAATTCGTTTGTCAATGTCTTGATTTCTACATGTACCTGTACTCAAGGTAGACGATTATTAGACACAAAGTCACTTTTTCTAGCGACCATTTTTTAGAAAAATTCTGAATAAAATATTTGCAAAGAAGACAAGACACTTTTGTTTTTCCTCTAAGATCTTAAGAAATGAGATGGACAATTCGAAAGGTCATCGATAAATGGGTGTTGAGCCCATTTTTGGGCTATCAAAAGTACCGTTATTAAGCATTATATGCTCTGTCATGGCTCCCGGATTGCTTGGGGATTTTTCGAGAGAAACGCTCATTTTTGTGTATCAATTCCTGTATCCACAAAAAATGATTAGTTTGAATGAAACTACTCTATGTTGACCTCCTTCGATCCTTGATTTTTCCCTTGCCATCTTTCAGGTACTTCGTCATGTTGGTACTTTTACCCATGACTCTCCCTCCCAATTAATGTCTGCTAGTCATTTCATGTGCTAGCTCAACGACCTTCTTTCTCTTGATTCTGATAATGTCTGATGTTTAACGGAGGATAGCTAGGGATTCAGCATTGTCGAGGCTCTCTACCAGAGGTTTTATCAAAGATGGAGATTCAGTCTTCCTAGACTTTATCACAGGTGGTTATTCTTAAATCTCAAATTCGACCTCTAGTGCTAGGGAATCTGAAATATATTCCAGTATTTGATTGAAATTTTGAGGCCTCCTTCAAAATTTCTGCCCCAGTTTAAAGTAGTCTGAGATGATATCATCTTGAGTAGATCTGAAGTCTTTGCTGATCTTCATTCTCTTTGTTAGATGTTGATCTTCTCTTATTAATTTTTGAGATTCCTTCTCAAAAATTCTACCCCAGTTTTCATTTCCTGGGGTTATATGACCTAGCCGTTGGGGCGCCTACGTATCTCGTTGAAGCAGAAATCAGGTCAAACGTAGTTCAGGACTATGCTAGGGATATACAAAAGAAATTAATGGGTTGACCAAAGCTGACATAGGCCGCCTACGTATCCCTTTCTTGGGAATTCAGGTCATCACGTAGTTCATACATAAAGGGAAAGGATAAATTTTCTAAGGGGTTGACCGAAGCCGATATAGGCCGCCTATGTATCCCTTTTTTGGGAATTCAGGTCAAACGTTGTTCGTACATAAAGGGAAAGGTGTTCTAGGTAATTACATATCATAAAACACATAATTACACGGAGATTACAGATAAACTAAGAACCACAAAACTAGAATGCCCTTCAAACATAGTATCTTTTCACCGCATCAGAATTGATTGGTTTGGTCTACTCATGGCCATCTATCTCAGACAAAATTAGAGCACCTCCAGATAGTACCTTACGAACTATGTATGGACCTTGCCAATTTGGAGCAAACTTGCCCTTGTACTCTTCTTGGTGAGGGAGTATGCGTTTGAGAACTAATTGCCCAACTTCAAATGTTCGAGCCCTCACTTTTTTGTTGAAAGAACGAATCATCCTGTGCTGATATAACTGACCATGACACATGGCAACCATTTTCTTTTCATCAATCAATATGAGTTGTTCACAACGAACGTGAACCCACTCTTCGTTACTTAGTTCGACTTATTGAATAATCCTCAGGTAAGGTATTTCAACCTCAGCAGGTACCACAGCTTCATTCCCATAAACCAGAAAATAAGGAGTTGCCCCGATGAAGGTTCAAACTGTTGTGCGATATCCTAGTAAAGCATAAGGTAACATCTCATGCCATGAACTATCATTTTTGACTATCTTTCTCAAGATCTTCTTGATGTTCTTATTGGCAGCTTCTATGGCTCTATTCATCTGTGGACGATATGCAGTTGAGTTACGATGCACGATTTTGAACTGATCACAAATTTCTTTCATCAAGTGACTGTTCAAGTTTACCCCATTATCAGTAATGATTGATTCCAGCACTCCAAATCACCAAATCAAGTTATTCCTGATGAAATCTGCAACCACTTTCTTAGTGACAGCTCTGTATGACGTAGCTTCGACCCACTTAGTGAAGTAGTCAACGGCAACCAAAATAAATCTATGCCCATTCGATGATGATGGCTCTATCGGTCCGATAACATCCATGCCCCAAGCTACGAAAGGCCAAGGTGAATTCATTGCATGAAGCTCGTGTGGAGGCATTCGAATCAAATCTCCGTGTGTCTGACATTTTGGACATCTCTGCACATACTTACTACAATCATTCTCCATAGTCATCCAGAAGTAGCCGGTTCTCAGGATCTTTTTGGTAAGGACAAACCCATTTATGTGGGGTCCGCAAACTCCTGCGTGTACTTTTTTTTATCAATTTATTGGTTTTCGCAGCATCGACGCATCTTAAAAATCCTAAATCAGGCATCCTCCTAAAAAGAAATTCCCCACTTGGAAAGTAGTTTTTTGCCAAACGCCGGATTGTTTTCTTTTGGTTGTTGCTGGCCTCTTCAGGATATATTCCAGATTCTAAATACCTTTTAATGTCATAGTACCATTGCTTTCAATCGGGCTCTTCTTCAACACGTGCACAATGCGCAGGTTGCTCCTTCAAGCTTATTTCTAAAGGATCAATGTAACTCTGATCTGAGTGCCGAATCATGGAGGATATAGTATCCAAAGCATCAACAAACTTATTTTGTATCCTTAGGATATGTCTGAAATCAACTTCTTTGAATTTTCCACATAATTCCTGTACCAGCTCAACATAAGGAGTAATCTTGGAATTTTTTACTGCCCATTCTCCCCGTTCTTGGTGAATCAGCAAATTTGAATCCCCGACGACTAGCAATTTACGAACACCCATATCAAGTGCCAATTTTAGACCCAGGATGCAAGCTTCATATTCTTCCATGTTATTGGTGTATGGGAAACATGACTTAGCAGTTATTGGATAATGTTGACTCATTTCTGAGACCAACACTGCTCTGATTCCTGAACCTTTGAAGTTGACCGCTCCATCAAATAATAACCTCCATCCAGGGTAAATTTCTGTAATGTCTTCTCTCACGAATAGAATTTCCTCATCTGGGAAGTAAGTTCGAAGTGGTTCATATTCATCATCAACTGGATTCTCTGCCAAATGATCTGCCAAAGCTTGCCCCTTGATTACTTTTTGAGTTACATACAGGATGTCAAACTTGCTCAGCAACATTTGCCACTTGTCTAGCTTTCCTGTGGGCATGGCCTTCAGGAATATATACTTCAATGGATCCATTCTCGAGATGAGGTATTTCGTGTACGAAGATAGATAATGCCTCAACTTTTGTGCGGCCCAAGTCAAAGCATAACATGTCCTTTCTACAAGAGTGTAACGGGCTTCATATGGTGTAAACTTTTTACTCAAGTAGTAAATGGCTTTCTCTTTCCTACCGGTCTCATCATGTTTCCTGAGGGCACATCCAAATGCATTTTCTGAGACTGACAGGTAAAGCAATAACAGAATTCCTTCTCTTGGCGGAACCAAAACCGGCGGTGCAGACAAATATTCTTTGATACGGTCAAAAGTCCTCTGTCATTCTTCTGTCCACTCATTCAATGCATTTTTCTTCAACATCTTGAGAATTGGCTCGCATATGACCGTTGACTGAGCGATGAACCTGCTAATGTAATTCAAACGACCCATGAAACTCATAACTTCCTTCTTGGTCCTCTGCAATGGTAAGTCCTGAATTGTCTTAATTTTTGATGGGTATAGCTCAATGCCTCTTCTGTTGACTATAAACCCTAACAACTTCCCTGATAGCACACCAAAAGCACACTTAGCAGGATTTAACTTCAAACTGTACTTTCTTAATCTATTGAAGAATTTCTCCAGATGAGTCAGATGATCCGAACTCTCACGGGATTTGATAATTATATCATCCACGTACACCTCAATCTCTTTATGGATCATATCTTGGAAAATTGTCTTCATAGCCCTCATAAATGTTGCACCCGCATTTATTAGACCAAACGAAATTACCCTGTAATGATAAACACCCCAGGGCGTAATAAAAACCGTCTTTTCTACATCTTCATCATCCATCAATATCAGATGATACCCGATGAAACAATCAATGAATGACTACATTTCATGCTTTGCGCAGTTATCGATGAGGATGTGGATGTTGGGCAACGGAAAATTATCTTTAGGACTGGCTCTATTCAAGTCTCTATAGTCAACACAAATTCGAATCTTGCCATCTTTCTTCGGCACTGGGACGATGTTAGCTAGCCACGTCGGATATTTTGTGACCTCTACAACCTTAGACTGGATTTCTTTTGTCACTTCTTCCTTGATCTTTAGACTTAAATCTGGCTTGAATTTCCGTATTTTTTACTTGACTGGATCAAACTCTGGATTTATCGGTAACTTATGTGATACAATACTGGTGCTCAATCCCGGCATATCATCATAGGACCAAGCAAACACGTCAATATTTTCCCACAATAGGTGAATGATCTCTCTCTTTTATGCTTCCATAAGGTGGACACTGACATTTGTTTCTTTGATTTTATCAGGATCTTCGAGGTTGACTGTTTCAATTTCCTCTAGGTTGGGCTTCTCCCGGTTCTCAAACTCTTCCTCATCTTCAACTAATCATTTCTCATCGCCTCCCTTCCAATCATTATCCTTCCCCTTATTTTGTTCGTCTAAGATTTGACATGACATGACGTTGGCAGGTTTTAAGTTACGGTTATTGTAATAAACAAACAAATCAAGTTAGATGATAACAAGATAAAAATAAAATGTACAAATAGTGGTGTTTAGAAAAATAATTTTTTATTATTATTTATTTATTTTATTTTATTCAAAATAAGGGAAGGCCTTTTTATTAAAATTTGAGAGATAATTATAAAATATGGCTCATGACTCGTGCAAACACAAGCTCATGCCTTTTGAAAGCAGTAAAATACAAAAAGGAAATTTGAGATGTAAAGGATGGATTGCAGGGCCTCATCCAGATCATCACTGATTTTAAAAAACTATTAGTAATTGCCCTTTCATCTACCACGATGGGTGACGAGTTATGAATGGAGTGGAGGTCCAGTTTTGCAAGGACTCCCCTGGTGCAATCTTCTTCACCCCACTGGACATTAGGAAATCTTTTGGTATAGCACTGCATTCCTCGAACAGATTTCCTATCCCATCCCCAAGACCATCATCATTTGACATCTCACGTACGGGAAATGACTGGTACAGGAGCGGTAAGGGCCTAAACAGACTCGCCTCTGACTCATTCTCAATCTCATCCTCCTTTGTAGGCCGATATCCTAACCCATACTTAGAGGCCTTCTCTGGGATCATAATAGGCTCAATAATTCCTTGTAGACTCTTACCCAAACTCCGACCAGGCTCGAATCCATTTTTTATCATCACCGTCGCAATCATTTTGTAGAGAGAAGGCATTGGCGCTTTGAGCATTAGATTCTTCTCCACAGTATTTACAATTTCCATCGTATAGAAACTACTACCCTATGGAATATCTCCAATCACCGACACATAATCATTGGGATGATCCGCTCGGCTTCTTTCCCCTTGGATGACTACTTTATGATCCTCCTAAATGAAATTCAATAGTTGATGAAGGGGTAATGAAATGGCCTTTGCACCATGTATCCATGGTCTTCCCAACAGCAGGTTGTAGCTAGGATAAATATCCATAACATGAAACTTAATTTTGAACTCAGCATGTCCCATTTGGATGTACAAATCAATTTCTCCTATGGTATCTCTCTGCCCTCCATCAAATGCTCTCACATTTACGTGGCTTTGATGATTTTTTCCCAAATCATTGCCCATTTTAACCAACATGGAGAGAGTATAAATGTTCATACCAGATCCGTCATCTATCAATACCTGATTAATCGTATAGTCTTGGCAAATGACAGTGACATACAAGGCTTTGTTGTGCATCGCTCCCTCAAACGACAACTCTTCATCACTGAATGATATGCGATGATTCCCCACAATATTTTCTATCATTGCAGCCAAGTTCTTAACACTCATTCCTGCGGGAACATACGCTTCATCCAAGACCTTTGATAGATCTTGTCGGTGGTATTGCGAATTCATTAATAATGCCAAAATGGAAATTTAGGCTGGAGTCTTCTCTAAATGTTTGACAATTGAATTGTCTTTTGGTTGCATACGCCTCCAAAATTCCTCAGCCTCCCCTTCTTTTCTGTGAATCTTTTTTGTTGATCAATTCTTCAGGAATGTATCATCGTCCCGATCGTGTCATCCTTTGGGCAGTAGCAGTCTGTATAATAAATTCCTTCCTTGGCGGGGGAGTGTACACTTGGATCGGGGTCGTCATCACTATAAATGGGGCTTTCTCATTGACACTTAAGGCAGCCACAGCTCTCTCTATCTTTTCTACCTCTTCCACCCTTTTGCACTTTTCTGAATTCACCTTAGTAATAGTCTTGCAAGACGTCCATTCTTCTTTTATCTCAATCATGTTAACTGTAGGTCCCCCATGTTAGGCAATGGGTTACTGTTGACATTTGGCATTGGTGACTGAAGCGTGATGACCTTTTGATCAATCAGATCTTGGATCTTATGTTTCAAGGTAATACACTCCTCGATACTGTGCACTGCTACTCCTGAATGATAGGCATAATTTTGATCAGGATGATAAAATCGGGAGTTGGGATTGACATACTTTGACTGTATCAGTTGCAAACGACTGACATTCTTCAGTCTTTCAAACAATTGAGTGCGACTTTCAGCTAGTGGTGTGAAGTTTCCGAGAGGTTTTTTTTCGTAGTTTGGACGTGGGGGGTTATAGTGGCTTTGGTTTGCAGGAGGAGGTACTTGATGATAATTTAGAGGTGCTTGGATATTTGTTTGGTTATTTAAAAGAGTGGATTGGACATGAGACTGATAATTTGGAGGTGGAACTTGGTATTGGGGAAAGATATTTGGCTGTGGAGCTTGGTATTAGGATTGTATATTTGGGAGTGGAGTTTGGTACTGAGATTGGATATTTGGGAGTGGAGTTTGGTACTGAGGTTGGACATTTGAAAGTAGAGCTTGGTATTGGGGGTGGGCGTAGAACACATGCTAAAGGTCTGGTCATGACGGAGAAGAGAAAGCATTCCAAGAGTTGAACCTCTTTTTTTTTTTGGCAACAGAACTAGCAGAAGTTGTGCCTACATCTTCCTTTTTCTTCTTCGAGAACATGGCAGTCCCGGACGATGTCGGGGTTTTGGTAATTTTTCTTGTCTGAATACCTTCTTCCAATGATTCGCTTATTTTTACCAAATCTACAAAAGTCACCCTGATAGCAGACACCATCCTGGTATAATATTCTCCTTCTTGAGCGCGAGAGAATACAGATACCATTTCTTCCTCGGACATGGGGAGTTGTACTTTGGCAGCTTCCTTCCTCTAATGAAAAGCATAGTCTCGAAAACTCGCATCAGTCTTCTATTTGATTCGATCTAGTGAATACTGGTCCGGGACTATTTCAATGTTGAATGCGAACCTGTCGAGGAAACCCTCGGCCAATGCTTTCCAACCAGTCCATATTTTCGGCTGCTGAGACATGAACCACTCTAAGGCTTCACCGCTTAAACTTTATCTGAATAGGCGCATCAGTAACGCCTCATTTTTCCCGATCCCCACCAGTTGCTCGCAGTACCTCCTCAGATGGGTCATTGGATTTCTGGCACCCTCAAACATTTCAAACTTGGGGACCTTGTACCCTTCTGGTAGATCTACACCACGGTGAACGCATAAGTCATCGTACCCTAAACAATCGTGGTCCCTCGCTCCATGAGATTCTTTAATCCTCATGATTTCTTCATTCATAGCTAGCAACTTCATTTCATGCTCGGTCCTCCACTCTTTCTCCTTCTCTTCATAATGGTCCATCTCAAGATTAGGAAGGGGATTATAGATGTCGGGGGATATGATGGCATGAGGGGGATTTGGAAGGGATTCTTGATTTTTTGGATGAAAGAAAGTTGGTTGATAGGTGGGGAGGACGTTTTGAAATATAAAAAGGTTTTGTGGAATTTGCGAGTAGTTTGGTGGCATCTGAGAAGGATTTTACGAATTTGGAAACGAATTTTGTAGATTCTGGGATAGATTCAATAGAAGATTCGGGGATGGATTTTGTGGATTTGGTAGTGAATCTTGTGGATTTGGACATGAATTTTTTTGATTTGCAAATGGGTTCTGGGGATTTGGGAATGGATTCGAAGATGGGTTTTGTGGTGTTAGAGATGGATTTTGTGGATGGTAGGCATCTAGGTTATTTTCAAGATTGGTATTTTGGAAAAGTGGAAGGGCAAAGACAGACAATATGTTATTTGGATGATCCCCGAGAATAGGCGTACTGAGGGAAGGGATTTGGAGTGGAGTCCCGTGTCCTCCTAGAGCGGGAGCATTAACATTGATGGCCAGGTGAGCCAAATCTCGAGTACGATTTATTTCCTCCTGAAGCATTTCAAGCTTTCTTGCAAATTCCGCAATCATCTCACTCTATTTCGCGATTAGATTTTCCCTGATGGTCAATGCATTTTCTTCATTATTTTCGGTCATTATTGAAAGATGGTCAGGGGATGGGATTTTGTGCGCTTTTGACTGGGTGAAGTAGGGATGTCCTGCCATCTTATATCAACACGGAGTAGTTTCTATTATCTGTAAAGTAAAACAACTTAAAGGCAGATGTGTTAGTTTCCGTATGTGATGAGTAATGCAAAATATTTGACAAAAAATAACCACGTAGAGTTGTTTGAGTCATAGCCAAATTTACCCATAGGAGTATAGCGGATAAACTTGCCTTTGATCCAAAGAAACACACATAAGCGCATAAGATAATTATATTACACAACATTATAATAATGCGTATCCTAACTGGGGTGGCCCTACTTGAGCTAAGGGTTCAGGCCTAACGATTTTGAAGAAAATATATGTTTTCTTAAAGTCAATCCATTATCCCCCAACTTATGTAGACACGAAAAACGGCATAAATGCCTACAAAAGATAACAAAAGGGAGATACAATCTTCAGGGAAACAGGGAAATAATATGAAAGAAAATAAGTTCCCGCGCAGGGGAAATAGAAAAACTAGCTACCGGAGGCTCCTTCGTCTGCCTTTTCCTTCTTTTCCTTGTTCACCTCCTGTGATATTTGATACGTATTGATGATCAGATGACTCCCGCATAACTGTGCCTTGCTGTCGTAAGTCATTTTTCCTATACTATCGAGTTAAGAGGCCATGCTATCATCCAAATTGATTAAACACTGCCTAGCATCATCAGCCTTTTGCCTAGCTCTTTTTAACTCTTCTCTCAACATATGTATTGTTAAAGCATCTTCTACATACATCTGTCGGTACGCGATTTCATTTTTCTGAAACTTATCCTGAAGCCTGTGGAGTCGGATTTGATGCTCGGATTCTACATCCACTACCCGAGTGGGCACGTTCGGCCCCGGAATCAATGCTCCAGGAAGGCTCTTTTTTAACCACTCCTTGTAAGTATCGCTGACTTCAGGTTCATACCCTATACGGAAAGAGACTTCTGTCCACCATCTCCTTCTCCATTCATTTATCATGTAGTCTTTGAGCGGGGGCTCGCTTTCATCATATTCGGTGAAGAATCTGAGCATAGAATCGATTTGAGGCGTCTCCTGCTTGATCTCGAATTGCCTAAGAACTCTGCCAGGATTGTAGGGATGGGTTCCCCTGAGACCCAAAATCACTAAAAAAGGCCACTCGCCTCCTCGAATAATGTATTTCCCTGAACGAAGATAGTTAATGGACCATTGGACATCATCATCTCTTAATTCTCCAAGAGTCTTAAACCAAAATTCATGAGATGCTTCCCTTTTGAATTTGTGTAAAAACAACCACATGATATGCGATTCTAGCAGATTCCACCTTGTTTTGTGGTCGGGTCGTGCCATTCTACGATTTTTCACCAAATGCATCATCATCCTCCATTGTAATATAAGGTTACAGCCTTGAAAGAAATGATTCTCGATTTGACCGCTTCCCAAAGCTTGATATATGTCGGCAAAAATCATGGGAGCTAAGTTGTGGAATACCTTTTTAGAATTGTACTCCATTCCAAAGAAGAGTTCATGGGTCACTGAGACAACCCTCGGATGAATTGTGCCATTATCCCTTTGTGGGAACGTCATGGTTCCAAGTAGGCCTACCGCAAACGCAAAGGCTCTCGTCTCCTTCCATTTTGCTTTTGACTCATATTTATGCCCAAATTTGTGAAAAGCATTGAATCTTCCGAACCAACGATACAACTCACAAAAAGTGATATTTGCTCCATCACGTTCTCCTAGCCAGGTGTCGTCGTCAGTTAAAAATACCTCGATCTTTTGACGATCCCACATAACCGGGAGTAAAATGTTCTTATCAGGCATCTCCCTTCTCTTAAAACATATTTCCATACTCTCGTAACAAATCAATAACTCTTCAATGATAGGAGTCAATTCAACATCCCCAAAGCGAAATACCATATTCTGATCATCCCAAAAAGTTGTTACTACATGGATCATTTCGGGCCAAGCGTCTATCTCGATCAAAGAAGGAAGATGCCTAATGTGTGTTCTTACAATCTTTTTCTCTTCTGCGCTCATGTTGTCCCACCATAGTTTCAAGAAATTATCAGGTTTAGTAACCATCTTGAACTTTTCATAGGAATGTAGTTGAGCCATATCTTATATGAAAGCAGACAAAGATAAGCCTTCCCCCGACCCCAAAGGATAGTAGATTGAATTAGACAAGCATGTATTTTTTCAACACATAAATATGATTCGTCTGTAATTGACTCAGGGTCAATAGACGCAGGGCAGGTTTTCTAATGGGCCCAATACCCCGCTCGGGTATTGGGTCATCCTAGGCTCATGCCTAAAATAGGGTTTTGGTTTTGTTCTATCCTCGGTGTCTAGAGTGGGTTTGAACACTGGTTCTCAAGCGGACAACTTGAGTTTGAAAATATGAACAGCGTCAGACGACTCATGTGCTAATAAGTCGTTCGTATTTCCAACACATTTTGAAATTGAACAACAGGGGATGAGACATCCACGAAACCTCGAAACAGTTTAAATAATGCAGGAATATGCCATGAGATGCGATAGTTTAATATTTATAGAATCGAAACATATAAACACATAAATAGTTAATCAAAAGACGAAATCAAACATTTGGTTAGAACCTAGTTCAAAAATTCCCCACCAGAGTCGCCATTTCTGTTTTGTAGAAATTTTGACTTTTTGAGAGTCGCCACTTAATTTTGAAAAGGAATTAAGAAACCTTTAGAGAGTTAATTCAAACGATTCAAAATAGAAAAATCATTTTAAGTTTTGAAGATTCCGATTAAGTGGTTCCTATTAACGTTTTAGGAAGGTGTTAGGCACCTAAAACGTCCGCTAACTTGCGGTTATCTAGACTGTTTGAAAACGTCTTTTGACTAACTTTGGAAGATCGGTTTGTTGAAAAAGTAATTGGTTAAGGAAAAGGTTTTCGCGAAATCAGTTTTTTAGCGACTTAGTTAGGGATTTAACTAGGTTCACAAAGAGACAAGCAAACAAGTAAATGAAAGGAAAAGGGGAAAAACGGGGAAGTAGTGATTTAGACTTTTAAGCCCAAACCGTCGACCCTGTCCTAATCTAGTTGGGTTGTCGACCCATTTTCACCTGTCCTAATTCTATGTTTTTGAGCCTTTAGCTCGAGTCCCGCTTCACCTGTATTAAGTACAACTTTGGCTTGAGGCCCAAATGCGTAAATAAGAAAATAAATAAATAAATAAAGATGGCAATAAGTAAATGGACAAAATAATAAATGAGACTTTCGAATCTCATAGCTGCTTCAAAGATGAAACTCTGATCTACTTTATTCTTCCTTCAACGACTCTCATTCGTATGCTATGCTACATTATACTCTCTTCCGAGCTCGATTCAATGGATGGGCCTTATTGGCCCATTAGGGAATGCAAAGATTCTATTTGGACTCCAATGAATTAACATGTATCGAAATAAAGAGAAAAGGGTTAAGGCGCTACATTGGATCTTTAAACTTAGTGTAACTGATCATTCACCATAAAAAACCATAAATAGCAATCAAAAAGATTATACTTCATGCTCAAGGTGGTCCCACAGAATACATAAGAGGATTTAACACCCATTATCACATTCAGGAAAAAACACTGGGAAAAGGTTTCGGGGTTTAAATTTTAAGAGTGTTCTATCTATCCTTTTTTAGAGATATCATCAACGATCATCGAAGTTACGAATAGACAGATGGAATACAGGTTAATCTTAAAATCTGGGATTGTACATGAAGCATAAACTACTCAACTCTAAGTTATAGCATACTATACCCATCATAATTGTTCAGTCAAGTAATGTATAATTATTCAGATTAATTCAAACGCAAGCGATAATTCTATTAGTCGTATCTAGCTTTTATGTTCACATAGAATCATTAAGCCATGCAGAAACTTTACCCTACCCGAAGCCTACTTCCACACATATTGCAGAAAACCCCAACCAGAAAAGAAAGCAAGGAAAAGCGAGAATGAAACATGGAGGCAGAAATAATGACACACTCTAAAGGAAAACAAATAGAGCCAAAGAAGGGGGGGGGGGGGGAAACGCAATCTGAAAACCATGGTCAGTTGAATAAGTCCTTTAAACCTAGCCAAGTGGCGGAAACAATCTATGCACTAATCCAAATATCATTCAATTAGGCTAACAACCTTGAACAGGTTCTCCTCTCCTTGCCAAATAGTGCAAGAATGTAAACCAAGGTTATTTAGAGATTCCCTGGATTATTATCACAGATCTATGGCAAACTCCTAGGTCTCTTTTAATATCATCGAATTAAAAAGACCTCGTGAGTCGCGTTAAATTATACAAGCAAATGCCTTAAAATAGATAATAGAAAATTCAAGAAAAACAAAACCCCCAGAAGTTCCTCTCTTACTCCAAATAAACCTCAAACTACATAAGTCGCGACAGTGCAAAGCAGTCTCTCGAATTTCCGTTATTCAAAACAGCAGGCTTGAGAGTCGAATATGGATATTCTCCAACAATGGTCTTACAAAACCTCAAGAGTTTTAGACCTTGAAATTAATAACTAAAAGAAATATCGAGCCATCCTTGAGGGAGAATACACATATACCAATGATTTTGGACATCGACAAGACCAAATCAATTCTCATGTATAATATTCTTCAACAAAGCCATTTTATTCTTTCATGGACTTCAAACAAACAAGACTATTGGCTTGAAATGAATCCAAAGCAAGGAATCAATCTTCAAAATTTTACTAAAAAAAGGAAACACAATTAATAAACTAAAGAAAGGAGCTAATGAGATACGGTATCTTTTCTTCTCCTCCTTATTTCGATAGACTCAAACGAAATGGCCGTCGAGGAGATTATTGGATCTCTTAGAGACCTTTCATTGTTGGACACATTTTGGTCATTCTCTTTGACATTTGAGAATCCAAAGAAACTGGCAGAAGTGGTCTTGCTAGTGATATCACCAGCTATACAGAAGGGTGGCTATTCGAACAAAACAAACATTCAGCAAGCCGGTAAAGCGAAAAATTGAAATAGGAATCTCTATCGAACTCAGTAAGTCAAACTTAGAAGCTATATACAATACAAAGTAGCAAATTGGAAGATAATTAGTGATGTCAAAATCAGATAACTGGTTATAAAATCGAGGCAAGCAAGTGAGATTGAAATTGAAAGTTTTAAAGACTAAATAATCCAACGTATCCTATGGTCTTACAAAACCTCTACAGCACACAATCCCAGCACACAATACTCGTAACAAAGCATTCATACGGCTACAGAAGTGGAGATGAAGTAGAAAACATTCGAAAGATAAAAGGAACGGAGCGTCACCTATTTCGTGGCAGCAAAACGAGACTTTCGAGCTAATATCGGATTCCAACACCATTGAAAATTGACCTCTCTAGAGTTCCGATCAATCGACGATTTCAAAAACCTACTATAAAATTAAAGTTTTTACTGAGTTTTTCCTCAAAGAAAGTTTTCTCTCCCTTAGTTTTTTCTGAATCCCCCATCTCCCAATTTTTGAATCATTCGAACCCACAAAAAAAACTTCTTCAAAATTTCCAGCTCCAAACTTAGAACCCTAGAGCCAAGAATCCCCAAAAAAATCCCCCAAAATAGTGACCCAAGGGGTCTATATATAGAAGACAAATTAGGGGTCCTTTTTCGGCTTTGAAAAAAGATATTTTGAATTTTAAATCCAAAAATCTCCCTCCGCAGCCCATTTTCGTCTCAATTCATACTAATTTTTGGATTTGGTGGACCAATAGAATTGGAGATAAATGAATTCCCCCCCAGACCCAATGAAAAATTGCCAAATATGTACGAATTTGTATAAGTAATCCGTGATTCATGGAGGTATCCGTTAGAAGGGGACACCTAAGCATGTTTCTAGAGGGTTCTCGAGTTTTCTTCATACCTCCTCGCGTGAGAGCCATGTGACGCGAAAGAAATAGGCAGGTTGGAACTCGGGTCTGCGTTGAGAAGATGCCTCGTAGGATTTTGAGGAATACGGGTTAGGGTCATTTGGAGCTGATTATCGATGGAGGAGGTTGTTGCGATTTGGCCGAAGTTGTACTTGGTGGAGGATTGTTCTTGCCGATTTAGAAGAGAAGATAAATTGCGCCCGGGTCAGGCAAAGGGGTAGTGGGCTAGAAAAGCTGAAATTAAATGGGCTGCTGGGTTGATTATTGTTGGGTTTTCGTGATTAAAGATAAGAAAAGGATTGAAATTGGGGTTATTTAATAACCCCAATTAAATTTAATTGGGTTATTAAATAACCCTAATTAAATTTAATTAGATTAGCATATTCATAATTAAATTTAATTGGATTAAAAATAACTCTAATTAAATTTAATCGGATTAAAAAAATCTCAATTAAGAAATGGTAACTTTGGGGATTAAGATTTGATTACAATTTAAATGACCTATTTAAATTATAAACAAATTGAATATCTATTGGTCAATTGCATTACAATTGGGGCCAATTTGATTTCAATTGAGGTCACATTTAATTCGTTCGCTAATTGAATCGCAATCTGGCACGAATCAAGTAACAAATTAACCTCGAGTTTCTTAATTTGATAAAAAATCCAAAAAATATTCCTCCAAATAAAATATTTTGAGAGCAAATTATATTTAAAACCAAGATTTTATCCGTTTGAATTAATTTTCAAGTTTAATCTATAAAAAATCTTATTTTGATAAAATGTTCATTTAAATAACAAAATTTATACACTCTCATATATAAAAAATATAAAAAAATATATAATCGTAATTAAATGATAAAATTGCCTTGAATAAATACTTTAACCAGCATTTATTTGAGCAAAATAATTATTGTGATTTTATTTTAAAATTGAAGAAACTCGAAGTTAAATTGGATTGCAGAAGGCAAAAATTAGGTGTCAACACTAGTTTATTAATCTACTTTGGAGATTATTTGAATTTTATTATGTTCTTATTTTCTTCCACTTCTATACATTTGAGATATGTGTTTGGGATTGGATTGTTGGCTTATCTATCACTGAGGGTTGAATAGGTGCCATCACGATCTTGATTTTAGGATATGACAAATATTACATAAAAATGAGTAATAAATAAGGATAATTTAGTCAAATTAACCTCTTGCTAGTTTTACTGGGTTGTTGTTCTTGTTGTAACCTCTTGCTAGTTAATGTTTTTCTTAAAAACTGTGCCAACAAAAAATATGATAAGTATTTAGGAACGAAGGAAGTAGCTGATTTGAGTTATGCATATATAAATAAGGGAGCTGCTAAATGGCCATAATTTTTTAGCCAAATATGACCATAAATGTACAAAGACCATACTAACCTTTTCCTTAAATAAAAACGAAGTAAATTATAAATATTAAATACAACTAAAATTTATGTGGGATAAGTTATGACTATCATTAAATGTGAAGGAAAATTATTTAATTAACTTTAGTATGTTCAACCCACCTAACTTCACCCATTGCATTTTCATCCTTCTTGCTCAATCTTCACTTTAGTCTTCTTCTTTTTTTTTTTCAAAAAAAATTAAAATTTAAAACTAGTTTTATTACTACCTTGATCATAATTATTTAAAAATTACTATATTGATCATAATCCTTTAAAATATTTTTAGAAAAAGTCCATCAATGATGAACTAATTTTAAACGGATCGCATAAATTTATTAATTTATTAATATATAAAAGTCATTCAATTCTAAAGTTTATCACAATTTTTTAAAACATTAGCTAGAGTCAATAAATATGAACAATATAATTTTTTAAAATGTGTCAATGTTTATTATATCTAAAGTGTTTTGAATTTTGACGGACAGTATTGAAATATTTTCAAATTAGACTTAAAAAATTATTTAAATATATTTAAATATAATAATTAATAAAATTATTTAATTAGAGTACATATTAATAACAAATATAAGTAATGATTCACAAGTTATTAAATTAGTGTAACATAGAGGTGCACTACAACATTAATGCATCTTGACATCTTGAGATGTTGTTAACTCGGGTCGACACATGTGAAATTTATGGTTTTCATTATTTCTATAACGTGTCAATATCTATCAGGTCTAAAGTGGTTTGAATTTTGATATCAAATTATATTTAAAAAATATTTAAATATATAATTTAATTTTTATTTAAATGTAATGTTACTTAATTAGAGTTCATATTAATTATAAATATAAGTTATGATTTGAAATTATAAAATCGGAATAACATAATGATGTAAGACAACAACATTAATGTTTGACTCTCTTGAGTTTAAGATCAAAACATAAGAAAAAAATGATTTTTATAATATGTCGATATCTACCATGTATAAAGTATTTTGAATTTTTGTCACGACCCAGAAACGAGGGCCATGATGGAACTTGTCACGGTGTACCTTGACAAATAAGTCTATCACCCAAACTGATACAAAAAAAAGACAGAAATATCTCAAGGTAAGACTTCTAGAACGAAGCCGAACTATATAAATAATCATAACAATGCAAAAAGAACTTATCCAAAATACCAATCATGCCCAAAATCAGGTGTCAATAGTGTAAGAACTACTAATACAACTCAAGAGTCAAATACATCAAAAAAATTGTGGAGAAGATGACAGATATGTGTGTTTTTGTGCCTCTCTTTTTTTGAGGAATAGAAATTCTGTATGCGTGATCTCCTTCTGGTTTTCTTCAATGGGTATCCATATGTGAGAATGTGGTCTGGTAGTGTGAGTGTTGTTTTCTCTGTTGAGTGATGAATTGTGAGGAAGAAAAAGAAAAATACCCCCTTTTCCCTATTGTGTGTATGTGCGTATATATCCTGAAAGGGCCCCCTTTTCTTTTGGTTGCTGGGTCTCTAGCGTGTATTGATGCAAGTTCTCAAAAATGGAGGGGGTGATGTGGCAGGGTAGGGTTATGGGGTGGTGAGGAGTAATAATTAGGTAGGATAAGAGAATATTTTGGGATTGGAGATTTAATTTGTTGGGGTTTATTGTATTTTGTTTTCTTGTGGAAAAAATGTAGAATGGGTGAGGGTGTGTGATAAGATGAGCAAAAAATGAATAAAATTCAACTTCGGGGGAATAAAATTAGGTGTCTACATCGTGCTTTCATGTGACAGAAAATGCCTCCTCGTCGAGCGCGCAGAAACAATAACCAGTCACCTCAGCCCACAGATCCTTTGAATGAGAATGTGTCACATACAGAGTTTCGAGCTGCCTTTCAGGTACCAGCCCAAGCTGTGACAGCTAATGTCAGGGAAACCGTCAGGCTGCAGTCCTATTTCAGTAAGACGGGGACATAGCCGCAGCTAAAATTCAAGATTTTACGAGAATGAACCCACCAAAATTCTTTAAGTCAAAGGCAGGTGAGGACCCACAGTTTTATCTAGATGAGGTGAGGAAGATCACCCGAATTATGCATATTTCTGGAGAGGAGAGTATAGAATTGGCGTCCTATAGGCCGAAGGATGTTGCATATGATTGTGTAGTAATGTGGTAGAAAAGTAAAGGGGAAAATTCAGCTCACATGACTTGGCAGATGTTTCAGGATGCGTTCTTAGACAAGTTATTCCCACGTGAGATGAGTAAAGCTAAGATAGAAGAGTTCATTAACCTAAGGCAGGGCTCAATGGCAGTGAAGGAGTATTGCCTCAAGTTCAACTAGTTGACTAAATATGCCCTTGATCAGATGGCTAACCCTAGGTCAAACATGAGTAAGTTTGTGACCGGTGTATCTGGGTTGGTAGTTATAGAGTGTAGGACTGCCATGCTTATTGGAGACATGGATCTTGCTAGATTGATGATGCATGCTCAGCAGATTGAGGCATAGAAATTGAAGGAGAGAGAGAGAGTAAATAAGAAGGCTAGAACAGAGATGTTTGATTTTGGTTAGAATAGGTCTAGAGGAGGAAATCGTTTGCAGTTTCAGAATCGATCATCTATGCCCGTACCTTCTTCGGTTAGTGTTCCTGCACCCAGAAACAGGTAGGAACAATGGGGAAAGTCTTCAACTTGTTGCTTGCCTTTCAAATTCTACACCATGTTCTCCAAGCGGGTTCTTGACTTGCTATTTTATCAACTTGTTGCTATGCTTCCAATTTCTTCACCCTGTTCTGCAGACGGTCTCTTGACTTGCTATTTTTCAATCAGTTTAACTTTTATTTTCTTCACCTTGTTGTTTGATTTTCCATTTATTCGACCTGTGCTTCGGGAAGGCTCCTGAAATCACATCAAAACTAGAAAGAAAATTATCCCAAATAAAAATTATTATTAAGAGATTTCATATGCCAGGAAAGTGAAGTTCCAACACAAGAATTAAATTTTGCCCCAGTTTATCATCAAAGGACTTTTGCGAAAGTCACATCATTATAAGAATCAAGGAGAATGACTTGACTATAAGGTGCGTCTGGTAGGAATCAAAGGAATTGACTCAACTAAAAGGTACGTCTTCTAGGGGTCAAGGAGAATAACTCGACTAAAAGGTACGTCTTATAGGAATCAAAGGAGATAACTCGACTAAAAAATTAGTCCAATAGGAATCAAGGGTGATGACTCGACTAAAAGGTACGTCTTATAGGAATCAAGGGAGATGACTCAACTAAAAGGTACGTCTTCTAGGGGTCAAGGGGAATGACTCGACTAAAAGGTACCTCTTATAGGAATCAAAGGAGCAACTCAACTAAAAGGTACATCTTCTAGGGATCAAAGGAGAATGACTCGACTAAAAGGTACGTCTTATAGGAATCAAGAGAGATGACTCGACTAAAAGGTACGTCTTATAGGAATCAAAGGTGATGACTCAACTAAAAGGTACGTCTAACAGGAATCAAGGGTGATGACTTGACTAAAAGGTACGTCTTATAGGAATCAAAGGAGATAACTCGACTAAAAAGTACGTCTTCTAGGTTTCAAGAGGAATGACTCGACTAAAAGGTACGTCTTATAGGGATCAAAGGAGCGACTCGGCTAAAAGGTACGTCTTCTAGGGTTCAAGGGGGAATGACTCGACTAAAAAGTACATCTTATAGGAATCAAGGGAGATGACTCAACTAAAAGGTACGTATTATAGGAATCAAAGGTGATGACTCGACTAAAAGGTACATCTAATAGGAATCAAGGGTGATGACTCGACTAAAAAGTATGTCTTATAGGAATCAAGGGAGATGACTCGAATAAAAGGTACGTCTTCTAGGAATCAAAGAGGGATGACTCGACTAAAAGGTACGTCTTATAGGAATCAGAGGAAATGACTCTACTAAAAGGTACGTCTTACAGGAATCAACAGGATGACTCGACTAATAGGTACGTCTTATAGGAATCAAAGGAATAACTTGACTAAAAGGGACGTCTTATAGGGATCAAGGGGGATGACTCCACTAAAAGGTACGTCTTCTAGGGGTCAAAGGGAATAACTCGACTAAAAGACGTCTTATAGGAATTAAAGAAAGCTGACTCGACTAAAAGGTACATCTTCTAGGAATCAAGACTTAAGTTAGGAAGTGCATTACCTAAGAAGCAAAATTCGAATTACCCAATCAAGGAAGTGTGTTTCCTTACCAATGTTGTTTGAATTATCAAAACAATGAAGTGTGTCTCCTAGAGATCTTGAATTATGAGTTTTACCATGGTTTTGATTACCAAACCTGTGCAGTAACCTTGCCTCTTACATTTGTTGAGGTGAGAAATTATGGCCTTTGATGTTTAGGCTCTGAAATCCTTAATCTGAATGCAACATGTATTCCTGTTACATACAAAGAAAAATTGTGATTTTAAAAACATGGTGGCTAGTTTGTGGCTTTCGCTTTTGAGGCAATTGCTCCTGCCCCTGTCACATTTACCTTTGCTTCCAACCATTAGCATATGTCATTGACTTGTTGTATCATTGACCCAAACTCAGCTTATTAAGAATGACTCTGAAACAAACACAGTATTTCTGCTTTGTTGTGTTTCTCAAATAAACCCTTTAAACCTTGGTATTTTCATGAGTTCCCCGACTTCTCTGTTGACAAAACTTTCTGCATGCCCTTTTTTGGCTCACAATCATGTCTCTTTCATGTGCTAGCTTTTATCTTGATTTGTGTAATTAAAGAAGTTGGTAGCCAGTTTTGAAATCTTTTCTCACTTGTTTTGACACGGACTTGACTCAAAGACAAGAAATGAAAAAAAAGAGTGACAACTTTTGTTTTGATAACAGACTCAAGAAAGATAAAATTAAAATAAAGAGAAGAAAGAAAAGACAATAAATGTCCCCTTTTAAAACAAAGAAACAAAAAAATAATCTAAAAATAACAGTCAACACTAATGATTATGCCATGAATTTTGGATTAAGCAGCTTGATAATTTCATCCAAACTTCCACCAATTGTTGTTAAGTTAACGGTCTTGAAATTGAGTTACTTTCTTAGGTAAATTGGATTCAAGACCTCATTCGGCTAGTCAACCTTGAAGGGTTTTCACCAATAAGCTTCTCTCATTTTCTTTTCCCCAACTCACTATTGCTCTATGGTATCCGTAAGGGTTTTCCACTCACAGTCGTCTTACGGTGCCCATGAGAGTTTTCACCGATAAGACTCTCTTATTTTTATCTCTCTCAACTTACCATCGTCTTATGGTGCCCATGAGGGTTTTTACCGATAAAACTCTCTCATTTTCATTTCTCTCCTGATTCCTTATGCTAAGGTAGACAAGTAGTTCCCAAAATGCATCATAATATTCATTTCATGCTTAGCCTTAACATTCTTAAAGATTGATCTGGAGGTCTTTCTTTGGTTGTAACTTGGATTTTAGATAGGGTTAGAAAGAAAAGATAGCATAAGGCCCAAACGACACCTAAAGTGGGATAGGACTTACAACTTTTGAAATCAACTCAAACAATGAGGATTAAATCATGCCCCAGTTTCTTTTGACCGGGTGACACTAAACTATTTATTTGGTTGGACCGAGCCCTAAGTAGGGCAGCCTACATATCTCACCCTTGAGAGAGGAGAATCAGGTTATGCGTAGTTCTGGCAGCTTGTTTTGCATGATTTAGACTTTTGATTCTTTTTCTTTTATTGACACTCTTTTTTTTTATTTCTTTTTGGAAACATTTTGTCTCTTTTTTGAAACTTCTTTTTTTTTACCCCTTTTTTTGACACTTTTTCTTAGACGTTGCAGACTCTATCCTGATTCCAAAAGATGGGTACGAAAGAAAATAGAACTAATGCTCAAATGAGGTAAACAAAGGATGACACAATGTTTGGATAGCAGAACGAAATGCCTTCATCATATCAATCCTTGAAAATGCAAGTACACATTATGCAATATGAAAGTGAGAAATGAAGATCATGTGTGACATTTTTTTACAGCACTAATTTTAACTGAGACTGTGTCACTACTTCTATAAACTCCATCTTTGTTGTACATTCCTCATGCTTTCGTGGAGCTAATTTTTCTATTCCTTTTGATGTAGGATCACACATCCATTATTTGACCTGATTGAGACATGTTTTTCAAATGTTGAACAAGTTATTCTCACGATTCACAAAATAATAGCCTTAATTTTCAAAAAGGCCTTAAATTGATCACCAAATGCCCCAGCACTCTATGTATTTTCTCAGACACTCTCTTTTTCTAACTTTAACCCTCTGATTCAATGCTCATGCTTAAACCGGATTTTAAGAGCTGGCTGAAAATTTCACTAGCATGTCATATCACTAGAGTCAACATAAAATGTACTATGTAAAGAAAAAAAACAAACAACACATATTTAAAACACAAAGGAAAATGGGACACTTCATTTAGTTGAAACAAAAGATTGAAACGGTTTGAACATAAACAACAAAAGGAAAAAAACAAGATAAAGCCCGGACTACAACCCTGAAATAATTCAGATAACAAAAAATAAAATAAAACAAAACAAACTACCATACCTCTTCCTAAGAGGGAGAGAGGTGACTTCTCAATTGCTCATCCTGACATCTTAGCCACTGGTTTGCATATCAGCATGACTAGAGCTTTCCTCACTGTCAATGTTCTACCCCATATTTGATCTATCTTAAATCATTTTTTCAATTTCTCTTTTCAAAGCCCGACAATCTTCAATACTGTGACCCTGAACATCAGAATGATATGGACATCGTACACTAAGATCAAAATTTCTTGAATGTGGATTGGGTGTATACCCAAGAAGAGGAGTAATCATGCCCCTATGTCTCAATCTCTGGAACAAACTGGCATAGGACTCCCTAATATGAGTGAAATTATCCTTTTCCTTCCTCCTCTTTACGAACTCTGGCCTCAGATGAAACTAGAATTTAGAGGTCCCTTGGTAAATTTGTGGGGGTTGAGGACGATGTTGAGGGACAGGTGCATGCCATTGTGGATAAGAAGACGGATGGGTACACAATTGTGCATTATTCAAAGGACATTGAGGAAGTGGAATGGAACTCCTTGGATTTTAAAAAGAGGAACCTTGTGGCAGATGAATAAGTGAATTTGATATGTAAGCTCGGGATTAAGGCTGACAGTATTGGTGAGTTAGACCTCTCAAACTCTCCTTTGGCCCTGGCATAACAATAGTTGCACTTTCTTTCTTCTTTCCTTCAGTTTCTCTTAATTGATTGTAATATCGTCCCAAATGTTTCACAGAATCATTCTGTCCACCAAGATCCTCAAATTTTGATGTCTCAAAGCTTGGAGGAAAGTTAACACTTGAAAACATGCCCCAGTTTTTATATGAAACATCTTTATATCCCACAAGTCCCAATAACTTTCCCAACCATTTTCTCGGGCTCTTCTAGCATACTAGGCTGCTTGTTAAGAAATTTTGGCGGTCCACTTAGCTTAGCTGTAGGCTCAAGAGTACAACAATGATCATCAAGAGCCTTGAACATGGGTCCACTAATAGATTGGGACAACACAACTGTTGGATTGATAGCCTAAGTGAAAGCCTCAGTAAAAGGTTGAGCAACAAAAGCACAGACGGTATGTGGTGCTGTGAATGTGTTAGACTTATACTAAGGAGCTAAAGAAAGAGTGGTGGAAGTATTGAGATGCATTTGACGTGGAAAGAATTTTGAGGCATGCTGTGGTGCATCAACAACAGAAGGCAACTGACTTTTCGATTTTGGTGGAAGGCTCAAGGTATTTGCAAGGTTAAAAGTGGGGAACGAAGGTGGAGGCAGCCCACTGGCCCAAGCTTGATACATTTCCATCATTTGTTGTCTTAGTCTCAAATTCTTTTCCTTTAAACTCTCAATTTCCTGTTGCATCCATGATGCCACTCTCTATATCCTTGTTGGACACAACTAACTCTTCCTTGGATTTGGTGTGATATGGAGGACCAGCCAGGAAGCCACAAACCAACCACCTTAAACTAAATGAACAAGAGGCAACAAATATGTTAGAGTTTAATATTTTTTCAAAACCTCTCTCCCTTTTTTTTTGAAAAGACCGAACCCAAGAAGGGTGCCTACGTATCTCACCCTCGAGAGAGAGGAAAATCAGGTGTGCGTAGTTCGTGAAGTCGTTCCAAAATGGCCAATTGAACTCTTTGTCTTCTTTTTTTTTCTTTTTTTCTTGAAACTTTAAGAAGAAAAGAAAATAACAAATTGTCAAAAGAATTGACGAAAATCTTTTTTTGCATTTTTTTAGGCTTAACATCCCTATACAAAATGAAACTTATGTTTACCAAAGAAACTCTTTTTGGGTTTTCCATTTTGAATTTCATGCGAAAATGAAACTTGAACCTATTAAAGGAAAATCTTTTTGTAGTTTTTCTCTTGAAAATATATATGAAACACCTACTCTAAAAGAAGAGTGAAGAAAATCTTTTTGGATTTTTGAATAAGATCTCTGAACCAACAATAGGTTGCCTACGTATCTCACATCCCGAAAGAGGAGAATCAGGGGTGCATAGTTCGTCCAGATTGGACAATTAAGGATTAAATGACAAACTAAACCCTGAATTGAGAGACGCGACTAAAGACAAACGATAAAAAATAAAATCTTTTTTGGGTTTTTAATTAGAAACTAACACCAACAACTATGGAAGAAAAAATCTTTTGATATTTTCGTTATATAAAAATGTACAAAGCTCCTATTGAAAGGAAAAAATATTTGTGGAGTCTTCGAATTGTGAATATTTACTAAAGAAATAAAAGAAAATTTTTTTTAATGTTTTTTATTTTTTGGGAAATGAGTGCAAAAAGTAAAAACAATATTTTTTTTTGAATTGTGAAAAAAATAAAAGCCATAAAGAGCCCTAAAAACTACCAAATCTTTGTTTTTCACTCTTTTTTCTTCTTTTTTTTTTTCAACAATTTCTTGCCTACACACTTTGCTTCTAACACATGTTTTTGCCCAAATCAGTCTGTCAAATGACCTCGTTACCCTCAAAGATGCAACATTTAGCACGTAGGGATGCCTTAGAGGTGAGTTTCCTACAAAGGACCATGTGGGTCCCACTAGGTTTTAATATGATGCAAATAAGCATGACCTAAAGGTTGACCTACGTTGGGGTTCACTAACAAGGCTGTTCGGGGGAACATATGATTGATAGTGGCTACTTTAGCTTTCCACCCACTCCATACCAGCCGACGACTCCCCCTCCTAAAATAAATGTGACATAACTAGAGGTCGTGTACACAGCGTGTACTACGGACTTGTTGCAGAAAGAATTGACTCGGGTCATGCACATGATGCCAGATATAAAGCGATAACACATAAGAAAATAAATTGTAAACAAAGAGCACGTAAACATGCAATAATGATAAAATAAGTACAAACAATAACACAAACAATGTCTATACACTCATAATGTCAAACTAAGCCGATACAACTCAAAAAAAATATTAAGCTCGAATTATGAAAAGTCCCCAGCAAAGTCGCCAGAGTTGTCACACCTCTTTTTTTAACTCCGAAAAGAATATTCGTTTTAAGTTTTGAAAGGGTTTTTATTATTAAAGTGACAAAAGATTAAAAATTTATTTCGAAAAAGGACTATTTACATTTTTTATTCAGAGCCGCCACTTGACATAATTCGGTGTGCCAAGTCACCTTTGAAAGATCCTTTTCAAAACGATTTGACTCTTTAAACTGGTTTGCGAACAGAGATTCCATCTAAAAAATTTTGTTGACCGAGGGGAAGGTGTTAGGTACCCCTCGATACCGTGGTTCGACCACGGTCGCTTGGTAGAGCGTATCGGCTAATTTGACACTACGAATGTACAAACCACACAAAAAATACGTAAAATAATCAAACAAACACACAAAACAAAATAACAAAATCTAAAGTAAAGTGTTCAGTCCAATTATACAGTCCAAAATAAATAAAAATGAGAAAATAAATCCTATCTAACCTACACTAATCCTAATTACGCCCGTGCTTTACCCGATACCTCGGGCCTTCATCACGATCATCTTCCGCCAACATAATACGTCGGGGCATTGCCCGGTGAACAAATATAAATATCTTCGGGGCATTCGCCGACTGAATGAGTACATTTTTTAATTTTTTGTGCGATAAAATAGAACGAACCATTCACACACATATTCAAAACACTTAACAAATCGTTACTCCTAAATTTTCCTACCCCCTACCATTTGCCTAACAATTCACAGCCTAAAACATGATACTATTGAACTTAATAAAGTCAACGTTGATTCTGAATCAAGTCATCATAACTGAACCAACATAAATCGATATTCACTTTTAACAATTTTCAATCTTTTCCCCAAAATCCAACTTAACCCTAAATTCACTATGTGATTAACATACTTCACACCAAGATTAACAATTAAATAACAACGAATAAAATTATCTCAACCAAAAATCACACAATTCAAAATAAGAGAGATAAAAAGATATAGAATTGGACCTCAATTGTTGGTTTTATTCCAAACAAGCAGTGATGGATCAAAATCACGGAGCAACGGAACCTCGACCTAACTGGAACCTCAACGTCGAACCCGCAACTCGAAAAAACCAACCCAAATCCGAATTAACCCAAATGAACCAACTGATCCATTTTTATTTTTTGATCGTTGTCAGATGGAATTTGGTTGGAATTGACTGAAACAGCTCGTATTGCATCACTCTGATCGCTGGCTCACTATTTTTGGCTAGAGTTCAATGGGAAACTGAGAAAAAAAGGATTGGGAGTCGCTGTTTCGCACCGCCAAAACTTTGGAGAGCTCAGACAATGGTGAGAAGCAATGAAGACGGACCAGATTTCATTCGCTCTCAGGCAAAATTCGCCGGAGCAGTACCCTTTTTCCGATTCTCCCTTTGGCTGGTGTGTGCGTGAATGTATCGATGAGTGAATCATGAAACTGGTTAGGTGTACGTGAGTTTCTCTCCTCCGTGCATTTTTCCCTCTTTCTCTCTCAATTTCTCCCTCTCTCTCCCGATCTACGTGTATTAGTGAGTGTGGTTGTTACTGTGTGTATGTGTGCGCAGCCAGAAAGAAAAGAAAAGAAAAAATGGCCTCTTTTTCGTGCTCCTAGATCGTGGATTCGAAAAGGAAAAGAAAACGAGCAAGACAATGATGCGTTCTCTCTCCTTCTCCCTTCTGTGTGTGTGCTCTGTTCTCGTTTTTTTTTTTGGAAAATGGAAAAAATGGAATCTTGGACCGAAATAGGTTATTTTTTGAATTAATTCACCAAAGTAATTTGTTTTTTAAAAATTTTACAAAACTAGTATAAACGTTGTTCCCAATAATGTTTTATGTTTTAAAAAGGTTAACGGCTCAAACGGAATTGGCGTTAGACATTAGTATATAAAACGTTACTCACAGTAACGTTTTGACATAAAACGTTACTCTCGATAATGTTTTAGACATAAGACATTACCGCCAGTAACGTTTCTCTGTAGCTCTGCCACCCAAGAATCTCTGTACAAATCTGACATTAAATACATTATCACCAATAACGCTTTAGCTGTAAAACGTTATTCCAAATAACGATTCTATCAAATCAACCCAGCAACTTTTTTGATCGAAATTTTGCCTTGAAATCATAATCACTAGTCACATTTTTAGTTAAAAATGTTACTGTGAGTAACGTTTCTAGCGAATCAAATCACAGACCTGCAAAGTTTTAGGACAACAGATTATACAAGTGACGGTATGTATAGAATGTTCAAACACATTTTTACAATTCTAACCAAAGCTTTTGCTTATGTGCTTTATTCTAGAAATGAAATTTACAAAGTTTTAATAGGTATGGCTAGCCAATATTTTGTAATGCATTCAAATTATTTTGATGTTTGAACAGATTTTGTAATGATCTTCTGTCATAGAGTCAAGTGCATCCCTATAAACTTTCAGCACATGCTTAGAAGTGTTATTCCAACTAAAGTGTGAAAACCATCTAGTAGCATATGGACCCCTAGGTAAACCAGTAAAAATATTTCTTGTACCTCTTTTTCCTACTATCTGTGGCCAAAGGACAGTGATCCTCTCCCCTGCCCAAACCTGATATATATATATATATATACACGATACAAGTACGCTAAAGTTGCACTACCCCAACTATAATACCCAATTGCATTGACATCCTCGAGCATAGGCAGGTACATAAGCTTCAAATAAGCACCAGATGTATCTGCCATCATCATACCCGCAATTATCCAAAATATGTAACACCTAGCCTTCTGATTGACTATTTCTTGGGTTGACATGTCTGACAATTATGGCTCACTTAGCAGGTGTGTTTTAAGCGTGGAGACCTTGAGGAAACTATTTTTAAAGTTCTGAAGAGATGGAAAAAAATCTAATAATCTTTGACAAATGTTTTACCAATCTCTAATAGTTCTCGTCGTCTCAGTACCAAGTACCGGAGCACCATTCACGGGTAATCCATACAACACCTCGACATCTTGCAAGGTGATAGTTGTTTCACCTGTTCTAAAGTGTAAAGTATGTGTTTTAGGACGCCACTGCTCAACTAATGAAGTGATCAAACTACGATCGATAGCAGACCTATTACATCTATAAACACCATACAATCCAGATAATCTAATCACTTCTAAAACTCGTGGATGGATAGGATATTTTTCTGCGAGCTTCTAAAAACCTCCATCACTCTTTCTCGTATTAAGAACCATATCAACACTTCCATCCCATATATCCCGTAACCTATAAGTGAGTTGTTCAGTTAATACAGACGGTTCAAGTGGCCCAGGATCCAACTTGTATGAACTACTACCAGCCATAAAAAAGGTACCTATACGTAAGTAAATATTTTCACTATAATAAACAAATTAACCAGCCATAAAGGAAAAACTATTCTCTAACAAAGTCTACAGATAATTCTTTCTCCTTTAAAAAATATCCCATCTCTTTGTCTACAAATAATTGTTCATAATTTTGAGCATAGTTGAATAAAATTCGAGAAATATAAATTTTAAAATAGAGAGTCAAGTTGAGGCAAGGAGAACAGAGAGTATATTCATACCAAAACTTGAGGCTAGGGTTTCTAAATCTGAAACACGAATGATTAATTACTTCGATGAAAGAGATTGCACTATCAATTGAATCAACCACAGATGATTGAAATTGCTAAAAAAACAAAGTAAGAAGCCATAGACGATAGACGAGAGACGAGATATGAGAGACAGAGACGAGAGGGAGAGAAGAGAATTGGGGATTTCTTTCAAAATTAGGGAAACGGCTACACTTGAAAATACTTTAAGTCTCATTTTTATTTGCTTTTAAAACAAAAAAAAAAAAGAATGGCAGTCACGACTTATCCATAAAACGTTACTACTAGTAACGTTTTATGGTCCGTTAAATTTTTACTCTGTTACTTTTGGAATTTTTGACTCAAATAAACCATTTTATGAAGCAATTGACCAAAATAATATGCTTTATAAAAAATTTATGAAACTAGTATATACGTAGTTGTCAGTAACTTTTTACCCTATTATTTTATTAAAAATATATAAGGGTCAAAAGTAACGGAGTAAAAACTTAACGGACCATAAAAGTAGTAACGTTATTCCAAAATACACACATATCTCAAAATATTATTCCAAAATATCATCTCGACATACGTTCCAAAATTATTCAAAATACCACCTCGTGATAAAAGTGTGTAATTCGCAATGATAACTATTAAATCATATCATGAAAACATTGAGATAATCATATAAATCAAAGTTTATTCATTCAATCATTGGTGGACTGTTTTGATAGGCTGTAGTAGATCGACCATAACGTTTTACTCCGATAGCCAAATTGGATGAAAGCAATTTAATTAGAAAGAGGAATCTTAGAGATTTCCGTTGATATATAGTAGCTCACTCAGATCATTATGTACAAGGAGTTATGGTCGTTTGAAGTTGATCCAAAAATTCGCTTTTGATAGGCGCTGAACTAGATTGACTATAACTTTTTTCTCCGCTAGTCAAATTGGATGAAACCAATTTCATTAGAAAGAGAACTCGCAGATATTTCCATTGATATATAGTATATCACCCAGATCATTATGTACATGGATTTATGATCGTTTGAAGTTGACCCTAAAATTCGCCTGCCTGCAGTAATTTTAATTTCCTGCATATTTTACTGTTCACAGTTCGATCGGAATGGTCGTAACTCATCGCTCGAGTGTCCGTTTTAGATGATATAAATATAGTTGGAAATCTTATTCAATAATATACACAATGGTAGGTCAACGTCTTAGAAATACTACACAGAAAATTTATGGATCGCTCTAAAGCGTAGAACTCGATACTTTTCTCACGAATTCTTTACGAAGAAAATTTTTTGGGGTATTACAGAAACTATGTTTAATCTTGAGCTTGGTAGGTCTCTTATGTTGCCAAAAGATATAGGATATTTTAGCAAATCTTGAACAGTTCCTCTTGAGTTGATTCTTTGGTATGGCTGTTACAACCATTAAGGGATTATCTGGTTGTATTCGGTATAACTTCATATGGTCTAATTATAGTTAAGAGGATCAAGAACAGTATGGCATGGATAAGAGGGATTGTGTAGTATCAAGTATACCTCTTGAGCTGGAAAGTTTATGCTTTAATGTTTTTGTATAAGTGCATAGAAAAAGGTTAATTTACTAACTTTTATTTAATCTTTTCGTGTTTCCCTGCAGTATGATGTAGTTCCTCCTGACACCGTATCAGTCAGTTCACTTGGTAAAAGGTCAACAGCATAAGAACAAATTAAGAAAAAGAATCCAGTTGTTGTGAAGATTAGCCCATGGACGTTAGCACGATTGAATTCAGAGGATGCTTTAAAAGCTGCGGCTGAAAATTCTCCAGCCTGTAGCAGTAAGGAATTGCACTGTTTTCACTGTAAACTAAAGAGTGTCCTTTTTTCTTATGGAATTTCATAGAAGACTATACAACTTATGGAATTTCAAAGATTGAGTTCTTGACGTGCCTTACAATATTCTAGCCTACAATATTCTAGCCATTTTTCTTGGGTACGTTTGGTTGCTAAGGAAGCAGAAGGAAAGTGTTAGAAAGTTATTTGATTTGTCTTTAGGTGCGTTTGTAAGCAGAAAAAACATACAGTACAAAGCAACGTACAATTGCTACTAGAAATTATATTGACCGGCTATGAATCATGATACTACTACTAAAAACCGAAGCATAGCTACAAATGCTAGCTGGAATGAAGTTCTTTTATAAGATGAAACATAATACTCACAGATGACATTTGAAAGATAGAAAAGAGTTGCAAACTCTATCGGAAATCATTTCACATAAAACACCAACAATTCTTATGTCTTAAGTACTAATGCTACAAATGCTAGCTGGAATGTTGGTACAAGATTTCTACTCAATTAATTCATGAAACAATTATTAGACTTAGAAATAATCCACAAAACAGAATTCATTAGACTTAAAACGGTTAGAAATTTTAAGAGTACCCACTTAAGTTTGATTACGAGTTGGACATAGGCGCCTATCATGTCCAGTCTGTCTATACAACCCGCAAGCTCGCCCATATACTGCAGGACCACGATCCATCTCATTAGGTACTCTAGTTGTCCTTTGTCGATTAGGACGACGATAGAATTCATTACTTCTCATTATAAAACTTGGAGATGACCAATATGCCTCGTGCCCAACCGGTGAGAATGACCCGGAATATGTAGCAACATAATTCTCTGTTGTGAAATGCTCGCTAACAAAATTTCTAGCTAGCCCTCTCATTCTTTCAGTAACCTTCATGACATGTGAACACGGAAAGTGCAAATTAGCCCATTTTCCACAATCACATTTTTTATCATTTAGTGAAACACGATGAGGATTACCACCAGTACCATCAACTTGAATAGATCTAACCTCATATGTCCCAGTGGATATATTCCAATCAAAAACAAAGTGTCTTTTTGAACATTTGTAGTTCTTCTCCTACTTTACTTTGAACCTGCTTGTCCATAATTCCTTTTGCTCTACAAGTTGGTGCGCTATTTGAGATCTACGGGTATACCGTTCAATTATTTACTCCAATGAAAGTCTCACCATGGCAGTGACAGGCAATCCTTGAGCTTTCTTTAGAAGACCGTTGAAAGACTCTGAAAGATTTGTTGTCAACACTTCCCATCTTTTTCCATAATCATGGCTAATCGTCCATTTGTCCAATGAAAATTGCATGAGATAATCATATGCTTCTTAATTTTCTTCCCTGATTTCCCACATCAAAGCTTCGAACTTCCTTACTTGATGAGCCGATGTAGCATTCCACATCAGATCACTGAGATTCCTATTTGGAAAATAAGATTGAAAGTTACTCTTAAGATGTCTTACACAAAATCGATGAAAGGCCCGAGGCTCCTGGAATTGTCACAACTCCGATAAACTAGCTAAGATTCCTTTTGCCCTATCATAGATAATACATACATCTTCTATCCTTTATTATGCCTCTTTCGATTCCCTGTCAACAATAGCAAATGCTAGAGGAAGAATGTTATCATTTCCATCAATTCCAACAGCAAATAATAATTTTATCTCATATTTACCATACAAATGGGTTCCATCTACTGAAATAACTGGACGACAAGTTCGGAATCCATTAATTCATGGCTTGAAAGCCCAAAATACAAATTTAAACGTTTTTACCTCTAAAGAACTCATTGACTCTTCGTGTTTCCATTCTACAATTTTTCCATGGTTAAAGTATTGAAAAGCTGCAAAAAACTTAGGAAGCTCACTAAATGATTTCCGAAAATCACCATACACTAATTTAAATGCTCGTTGATGTCTAAGCCACGCTTTCCTATATGTTACTTGATGACCAAATATCTCATGAACCTTAGAAATGACATCTACTACCAACAATTTGGGATTTTTACATATTTGATTTAGAAACAAAGATGCAATTAAATTGGTATCTAGGTTAGCGTGACCTGTAGTAAGCCCTTCAGTCTCACATCTATGATTATCAAAATACTTTCATATCTTCCAAAGGCTACCTCCAATCTTTCGGCCTCGAAGAAACAATCGACAACCTAATGATTCGTGAAACCTGCATCTGACAATTCATAGTTTCTTGCTTGATGTTACAACTATGAATTCTTTATTTTTGCGCAAACTCCAAATTGTCACAGCCCGTTTCAATCTATCTTTGCTGCTAAAACACATTCCTTTTTTTAAATTTTTTTTGCCATCGTCAGACCAAACAGAACAACAATTCATCTCAGATTCACGGGTAGAGATAAAATTATCTTCTTCATTCTCTAATGTTGTATAGTAGGGTATATCATGATTTTGCATTTCAGACACACTTTGACCAAATTGATTATGAAGATTTACACCACTATCATTTTGAGGTAAATCTTCACTATCATTGGTATCTTCATCAGATTCACTTTCTAAGGTTTCACTTTCTCCATCATCTTCTGAAGGTTCATCTTCCTCCGAACTTTCATCACAAATTTAAGCATATGCATCATTACACAAATCAAAGTTATCCTCATCTTCTCTGCGGAAAAAAAAAATAATGAATTAGTGAAGTAGCGATGCATAAGATTTCTTATAGTTTCAAAAAAAGTAAAGATCACCCACCTGATCTCATATTGTTTGTGGACACTTTCAATGTGTCCTTGACTACTTAATCCTTCATCATATGATTGATACTCATGTTCGTTAGGGCTTGCATCAAGTGATTGATGGATACTAGGGGTTGCAGTATATGCAAAATGAGATGACTGAGCATGGCAAATCCATAATTTTGAGCTACTAAATTCATATGATAACCATGCTGACCATTCATTTGAAATAGATTATCATGATTTGTTGGTCTAGTCTTTACATACATCTCCAAAAGATTTATATCAATTTTATTTGAAAATTTTTTAGGAATGACAAGAAATTGTAGCAAAGACTGGTCATTCTCTATTTTAAATTCAATAAACCTTGTAATGTTACCTTGAAATGAGCATAGATATTTTCCAGAAATATCCATTTGAATATTTTCACTATTTGTCCTCATTTTTTCATGCAACATTGCAACTAGTTCAACGTAGCTAGTTGAAATAGACATGCTAACAATCATTCTAGCACCTTCGTTGTATCTAAATCTGCTCATTTCAGAAATTATTTCACCACGCCAATACAAAGCAACCATCACATTTTCTTCAAAATTAGCCATTTTTCTGCTATACACAAAAATAAGATATGTATTATAATTATTAAAACATCAAAATAATTTTAATGCATTACAAAATATTGGCTAGCCATACCTATTAAAACTTTGTAAATGTCGCTTCTAGAATAAAGCACATAAGCAAAAGCTTTGGTTAGGATTGTAAAAATGTGTTTGAACATTTTATACATATCGTCACTTATATAATCTGTTGTCCTAAAACTTTGCAGGTCTGTGATTTGATTCGCTAGAAATGTTACTCACAGTAATGTTTTTAACTAAAAATGTGACTAGTGATTATGATTTCAAGGCAAAATTTCGATCAAAAAAGTTGTTGGGTTGATTTAATAGAATCGTTATTCGGAGTAACGTTTTACAGCTAAAACGTTATTGGTGATAACGTATTTAATGTCAGATTTGTACAGAGATTCTTGGGTGGCAAAGCTACAGAGAAACGTTACTGGCGGTAACATCTTATGTCCAAAACGTTACCGAGAGTAACGTTTTATGTCAAAACGTTACTGTGAGTAACGTTTTATATTCTAACGTCTAAAGCCAATTCCGTTTGAGCCGTTAACCTTTTTAAAACATAAAATGTTATTGGGAACAACGTTTATACTAGTTTTGTAAAATTTTCAAAATACAAATTACTTTGGTGAATTGATTCAAAAAATGACTTATTTCGGTCCAAGATTCGAAAAAAATGGCCCCCAACTGAATTGTGTTCCCCCGTGTAAATTCTCTGTATATATGTGATGATTCCCCCCATTTTCTTAGTGGTGGGCCTCCAGTGAGTCTTTTTTTTGCGTATCCCGTGAGAGAGGAAGGGTATGTAGGGGTAGGGGTTAGGTGGGGTAGGTGGTGAGGTGGGGTATGTGAGGTGTTAAAATTTAATAGGGAGAGGTTGTTAGAATAAGATAAAATTAGTTAAGGGTTATTATTTTTGTCATTTTATGGAGGAATAATTACATGGGTGAGGGTGCGTGATAAGGTGAGCTAAAAATGGATAAAATTGGACTTCGGGAGGAATAAAATTAGGTGTCTACAATGTTTAATAAACAAAAATAAAATAGATTATCATATAATGTTATGGTCTATCACTTTTTTTGTCTAAGAGTTTTTAATTCTTTTCACCAATTGTGAATTAAGTAACGTCTAAAATGAAAAGAGAATTTTTCATATGACATTTCTCCCGTTTCTTTTTAATTATTGTATATTTTAAATATAGATGTTTTTAAATACTTGTCAATTTTAAAAATCAATAAAAAATTAATTATTTTAGTGTTCAGAGGGACAAAATTAAAGAATTAATAAAGATTTAGATTAGTCAAACTACACTCCTAACTATTGATTGTGCAAAACTTAATTCACAACTAAAAAAAAGCAAAGGTAATAAGTGATTTCTTGAATTTAGGTGAGACTGTTAAGAATTTAAGAGATTTCTTTTAATAATGACATAATGTAACTTATATCATATCAAAAAGAAGTTGAAAAATAAAATGATGAAAGAACATATAATTTGTAGGTTATCATTCTAAAAGACTCAAAAGAAACAAAAAATACAAGTCTAATCATAAAAACTGCTACAACATCTACATATAACATCTACATTATTTATTACACAAGACAAAGAAAGTTTTTAATTAATATATTAATATAGCTTCTAAAATTTAGTAGCTAACATTTTAGGTTAGTCAATTTTCTTAGATAAACATTATTTTGTAATTACATTCGTAAAAGCAATGATCTTACGAAGGAACTCCATTTAACACCCTCTATATCTAAAAAATATGTGTTGATCAAAATACGCTCAATACTCCGAAACATATAAATCCGTTGGATTAATGAACACTCAAATCAAACTCACCCATCCTTTTGAGTACAGGTATATGAGAATCGTGCGAGAATGCTTGTCACTAATGAACAAACTTGAAAGTGATTTAAAACTCTTCAGAATCAAAGGTGTGTTAAGCATCATGCGTGAATGCTTCTTACTGATGATGGAAACTCGCATGCTTCTTACTGATGATGGACAAACTTTAAAATGATGGACAAAAACTTCAAAAAGAAGAAGTTTAATTTCTTATGAAAAATAGGAAAATCTTAATATGAAAAAAATGTAGGAGGAAAATGTAGAGATAATTGTCACCATGAATGAGGTATGAAGATGGTGGTAGGAATAGCATATAAAGATCTTAAGATATGGAGCATTATTTGGTGCATAAGAGAAAGATGAATCTCTTTAAATAACAAAAAAAAAAAAAAAAAAAACTTAACAGTCCTTCTTAAATGTGTGAGAGGAAAAAGTTTTAAACCACTCTTAAGGCATAATGGATAAACTTAAAAATAATGGAGCTTTTCAATTCTCCATTAGCTTAACTACACCAATTATTAATAATTATTAATAATGCTCAATAAATAATGTAGAATATTATTAACTCTTTTATTTATAAATAAGAAAAAATAAAAAATATCAAAAAAAGGAGAAATGTAAAGTTTAAAATAAAAAGTAGGATACCTTGTATCTTAGAACTTAAAATATAAACATTGTAAAGACTACTAAAAACTTCATCGATCTTCTCAGGAAAATATGAATTTCATTAGAATTTAAGACAAATAGTTAGAGCTTAAAATGCAAAAACTTCAAATATAAACATTGTAAAGAATATTAAAAACTTCATCGATCTCCTCATGAAAATATGAACTTTATTATAATTCTAAGACGAATAGTTAGAGCTTAAAATGCAAAGTTTAAAATAAAAGTAGGATACCTTGTATCTTATTAAAGAAAGAGATGATGTTATGTCCATATTATCAATATTTGCTGCATTAACAAACTTTCTGCAAATTTCATACAATAAAAATGAAAACAGGAATTACTAACACAAAATTAAACAAATTAGACACATGCTAAAACTAAAAAAAAATAAAAAAAAAATTAGAGATTGAAAAACACAATTGAGCATTCATCCATTATCTATAAATAAAGATTCAATGTGAATTTATGAGAATATGTGGGAGGTGAAAAGATTGTAACGCACATGAAATTATAACATTTATGAAATTCAATAAATACATTAAAATATGTTTAAGAGAATTTAAGAGATGTCTTTTGTGAAGTAGCTTTTCATTTTTTTAATACATAATATATTAATTTAAAATAATAAAAGCTCCAAAAAAAGGAGAAAAAAGATAAATGTCAATGGAGGTCATAGAGGGTGTCACATCACCTCCTCTATGTTTCTCCTTTATATATATATATAT
>NC_061121.1:12300028-12344478 GCF_002878395.1 Capsicum annuum
GAATATAATTTAGATAATCAATCATTAAAATAATTTAAATTTTTAATTATTGTGATTTACGATACTTCTATTAAAATATAATTTTTATAATATATCGATGTTTACCATGTTTAAAGTATTTGAATTTTGACTATCGATATTGAAATATTTTTAAATTATATTTAAATAGAACTTAAATTTATTTAAATATAATAATTAATAAAATTGCTTAATTAAAGGACATATTAATAACAAATATAATAATTAATAAATTTAAGTTCTATTTATTGATATTTGTTATTAATATGTCCTTTGATTAAGCATTTTTATTTATTATTGACATTTGTTATTGATATGCCCTTTAATATGTTATTTTCTAAATAGTAAACAAAATTGTGGTCAAATAATTTGTGTGTACTAAATTTTTAAGGTAGAATACTTTTATGTCATGAATATATTAATTTTTAAAGTTAAATTACGTTTATGTTTAACAAAATTGAAGCCAATTTTTTATGTGATAGAATCAATGTTAGGTGATAGCAAATAAATTTTACCTATCTTTGATTTCAGTTATTCAATTTTCAATTCTTTTTAATTTTCACGTACAACACGCATAGTTTAGTTCCACAATTTTCACATAACTCAGTTAATTATTAACAAATTATAAAATAAAAATAAGAATTAATTATTCATCAAAATTATTGGTTCAATTTCGTAATAATTTTTAAAAAAGAAGACATACGAGGGGTAAAAGTAGTAGAGAAAAACTACATATATTAATCATTAATTGCTTGAAAGTGAAATCCACTCTTATCCTTTTTCACTAAAAGGATTCTCTCGCATAAGTATTTTTTGACATGTCCCTGTCATAATAAAATTACAACAATAATATTAACTTTTTAGGTACAATAAATTATCTCAAGAAAAATAATGTAACTAAATAAGTATTTTTATTTCAAGTTCTAAATAATTTTGCTTCAAGTTCCGTAACTATTTGTTATGGCGAAATGATTTTTGATAAAATTTTATAGCTAATAATTATTTTTTATCTTGAGTAGAAATTTGTTGTAGCAACACTAAAAACTAAAAAGGTTACATTTGAGAGTGAGATATTATATCACATCTATATAGTGATTGAATAATCCTTATTATAAAATCAAACGCCATCGATATAAGATAATTAAATGTGTTACTCATTTGATTTGATTCAATCTTATCGAATTTTATTAGTATTTGAAATATGGTTTAGATAAATAAGTGACTATAACATAATTTGATTTGATTCAATCTTAATAGGTCTTACTAGTAAATTTGTAATATAATTTAATTAAATAAGTAATCTCTCTCTCTCTCTATATATATATATATAAAGGAAAGATATAGGAATGCTGATGTGGCATGCTTCTAAAGTCATCATTTCATTTATCTTTTTTGTCATTTTTTTTGGGCATTTTCTCTCATTTTTTTCCTATTTTCTAATTAAAAATTAATAACATTTTACCATATTTATTAACTATCATTAATGATTATTCTAATCTATACATATTCTAATCATTTTTAAATTTATCGTTTTCTTTTCTAATTAAGCCATATTATATTTTCCTTATTTTCTTATTAAAAGGTTACCATTAACTATCATTAATGATTTTTGTAATTAAGGTAAGGGTAATGGGAGAATTGAAAAAAAAAATTTTGCATTTACCGTTTTATGATTGTGCCACATTATATTTTTCTTATTAAAAGTTAATATTATTTTACCCTCTTTATTGACTATCATTAATGATTTTTGTAATTAAGGCAAGGGTAATGGGAGAATTGAAAAACCACCCTGTATCATTTTGTATAATTTATATATATCTCCAATAATCAGGGGACATAGGAATTATGATTTGGTGCTCAATCTTCAGCTACACATTAGGTAATGCGAGTTTTATTGCTCTATTCAACATTTAGTCAATGGTTTTAGTTATGTATTACATTATAAATGGAGAAAAGAAATTGGTTGTCTTTTATCTGTCACGATCACATTATTGAATTTGTTCCTTGTAAACAAAAATCAAAAGGTGGAACAAACTTGGAGGTACCTATCTCTTTCTCTCTTTGTTGTGTATTGCGTATATTTACCAGACAACAAGAGTAATCATATGTTCATTTATTTACCAGGTTATGGTAACAAAGCAGAGGTCCGGTCTTCAAATGAACTTTCCAACACTATGCAAGCTAGATGTGATACTTATTGTAAGAGATACGAAGTTTTTTTTTGTTTTCATTTTCCTTATGTCATTGTAGAATTATCTGAATTGTAGATGACAAATGGTGGATACCTGCTCCTAAGGCTCTTCCTAATGGCTTGTTTGATTCTATGATAAAATGACTGCGACTTCAGAAGGATTCAGTAAACTAAGTTCATAAAGCAGTCACTGACATAAATTCTCAAGTCTTGTCAGAAATAGCAATTTCAGAAAGGTATATAGAATCCCTACCAAAGGTATGTAAAAGGAAAAAATCACGAATCTCACTTTTAACTTACTTCAGGTTTGTGATCTTGAGTTAACATTTTCCTTTTACTATATTTAGAATAGGAGAGCAAGCCGAGGAGATTCGATCTACAAAAGCATCACCAAAGAACAATTTGATCTAGATTACTTCTTCACAACTATGGACATGTCGTCAGAACATAAAATTTTAGAGAGCTCAAGTACAAGATCGAGGCTTCGGTTGTTATTTGGATAAGAAAAATCAACGCTAAAGATGGGAAGTCATCCTGGGGTTCATCTGTTAGATTTTGAGAAAAGAGGAATATTTGAAGAAAGAATGAAAGTCGTCTTGCTAATTCTTAAGCAGCACTTTCTTGGAATTCCTCAGTCAACATTAGACGTTAGTAAAATCCAATACAATAAAGTACGAAGCATGCACATTTTGATTACTTTCAATTTCATTTTCTAGGAAATCTAGACTTATTTTCTTTGCTTCCATTAGACGAGTCAAGTTCTTTGTCATTATGGGGTCATCCATATACTGTTCGGTGTTCCTCGATTTGTTTCATATTTCTTATTTATTTTTTTGGTAATTTTTTATATATTTCTATTTACTTCTTTATTTATTATTGTACAAAAATAAATATGTTAATTATTAATCCTTCATTATTTATATCATTATTGTAACAACCTAAATATATTCAAACTTACATATATCAAAATTTATTATTCCACTTATTCATTTTTTATTATACACTTTAAAAGTCTAAATATTTACTACTCCAAGCATTCATTTTCTTCATGAAAAATCAATCATCAGTATATATAAAAAAAAATAAGATAAAAACATTAAAATAAAGAAAAAAAAGGAGGAAATAAAAAGGATCAAAGAAATTATGCCAAAGCAGGCATGTTGACCTACTGTGCTTTGACACAATTTTATTGGTCCCTTTTCCTTTTATAGGTAAGTAGATTATAAATGTCTTTTAGATTGATAGCAAAACTTTAGCTCTTCCTTTTAATTTGTATTTTTTCTGCTATAAATTTCTGTAATTATTTATACCATTATTATGTTGTTTAGGTATACATAAGAAAAAAGAAAAACAAAAAGTCTATTATCTAACAAAATACTTAAAACACAAGTAAAGATTTGTAATTTAATCAATAATATAAAAATAATTAATATATACATATAATAAAACTAAATCATTAGCATTTTAATAATTTGAAACAACATCTATCAGAATAAATTTGTACTAATGTTGTTTGTAACCGCGCGAAGCACGGTGATTACCACTAGTTATAATATAATTGCTTTCAATTTGTGATTTATAACGAATGTAAACAAAATTTTACTATGCCTCACTCAAGTTTTGTCTCGATATGGCAGTTGTTATTTTATTCGAAGTCTCAAACCTCATATATCTTAACAATGATTTTATGGTCTACTATTAAACTAAATTAATTAGTAATTATTATAAATTTATTTAGAATTAATTGAACCAAAGACTAATAATTGAACATAATTATCAGAGGAGTGTATTTGTACAATAATTTATACTTAAATAGATTAGTGATTAAATTTAGTTATTTTTCATTAACTAATTATAACAAATTTAAACAAATTAACTTTAAAAAATTTTACTTTAGAATTGTTTCATCGAAATGATATCTTTATCAAGCTAGTTTAATTAATGTTGTCAATGATGCTTCTAATTTCATAACTTGTAAGTTTTAAGTATAATTTTTAAAAAAATAAATGATTATATTAACTTTGAGTAAATAATTTAAAAAATTTAAACCAAAATAAAATATTTTTCACTCAAGTTTCATCCTAATCAAGTGTTTATAGAATTATCATTTGATTAGAGGTGTTTTTATTTGGCTCAATTCAAATTTACAGGATCTTATTTATAAGTTTCAAATATAATCTGAATAAATAGATTATTATGCCTAATTATTTTATTAATTACTATACTTAATCTAATTTTTTTCTTACAAATTCTCGCTAATTATATGTAGATAGATACAAATTATTTGTCGTGAATAAAATTAATTACTATATGTATATTTCTTATAAAACAATATTTATTTATAATTACAGTCTACAATATAATAAAATTACATAGCAATGAGTATAAATTCTTAGTCATGGACCATGAAAAAATGGTAAATAAATTTTAGCCACATCTATTTCTACGAATGTTACAAAAAAAAAAATTATTGCTAAATTATTTAGCAAAATAAATTTTTACATTTAACTATGATTTATTTTTTTAGTAAATATATCTATAAAAAATGTAAAGTAACAAAATTTTAAGCATGTCAAAATATTTTATTATTAAAATTCTATATTCATACACTAGTTTTCATATTCATTAAAAAAGATCATAAAATTGAACAAGCATGATAAAAAATAAATAAACAATTTAATTAAATTTCCCGAAAAATGTAAAAAGTATAAACTATACGTAATTAAAATTTAACTAAAATTAAACTACTTCAAACGTTAAAAAAAAATGTAACGAACAACTAATAAATAAATTTGTACTGATTAATTTTTATTTTCTTAATTACACACTACTACATTTGACAACTATTTAATTATGCAATTGTTAATTAAAAAAATTAAATAATTAAAATAGAATGCATAAATTGTTCATTCCCATGTATTAGAATAGTCTTCAATATATTGGGAAATGGTAGTAAATAAAATAGTCTTAAAAATTTAAATTTTGGATAAAAAAAAAAGCAAAAATGTCTAAAAGTCAATTACTAATTTATAGTATGAATATATTTTTTTACTATTATGACCAAACTTGGACCAAATTTTTGTGGCCTAAACGATTTTTTTATAATATATATGAAATGTTATATGGTCACTTGGCAAGTGTGGAAGGATTAGTCGACAATATATATGCATGCAGCCATTTATGCACTTGTAGACAACTATTCTCTCCGACATTTTTATTTGTCCACTATTTTATTTTAAAATGTTTAACAATATCTGTTCGATTTATAAAATTAATAAATAATTTATTTATTTCTACCCATTCAATACTTAGCACTAAATACGATTTATTATATTCAAAGGTAATCTGAGTAAAGATGAACGTATAGGGAGTAACTCAATCCTATATAGGATAAAATTTGCCTTCAAAACTTATTTTGACACTAGGAGTACAGTAGTCGCGGTTAAAACTTGGGTCAGTTCCATTTTACCTCCTAACGTTTAAGCATCGGGAAACAATATTCCACAATGTGTTGAATGAAAATGGTAAGACCAGTTAGCACCGGAGACCGAGGGTTTGTCTTAGTACTCAATGAAGTGGGTTGATTAGCACCATGAGTTCTCAGAGCATAGACAAAATCACTAGGCCTCATCTTCCTAGTCAATAAGTGGACAAAATTACATGGTATGAGAAGTGATAGGTATCTCATGGAATTAATTGAGTGGACACAAATTAATGCGCACGGCGCACACTATAATTATATATATATATATATAACAAAGCACCTTAACATAGAGCCAATATTCAAATATTTACCAACTTTGGGTTTCTTCTAGTAGGTTTGCCTATATGCATGTTAACGAAATGCTCTGATAAGTCCGTTAGCTGAAGAAAACATGTAATTCTTTCTTTGAACCTCATGGCAACTAAGGACTGATCAAAATTTATCATTAAATGTCAAGTTTCAAAGGGTTTAAGTATTCCATTAGCAAAGTAGGGAGTGGAGGGGGCGGGATGACAATCCGGGACAAGTACAAGGGCCTCCCAGGCCATGGCCATTTTTGAGTGCAACTTTTCACATAGTGAAAAAAGCTCGAGCATTGAAGGCCTATACAAAAAATTTCCATCCTAATAATCTTTTTACAGAGAACAAACTACATATATCTCTTATGTCACAGTCATAAAGTTAAGTATTTGTCCTTCATTCGAGAAATAAGCTTAAACTTCTCCTCAGCTTCAACTTGATGTCGTATATCAGATTGGGAAGTTTTATCCGGGTGAAATTTCATCAAGGCTTTTCTGTAAGCAACGCGCACCTGAAACAAGAATTTATTATAAGTAATGTCTCGTGTGCTATCATTCTAACTGCTACTAACACTTCACAAATAGAATTAGAAGAAAGAGACGGTCATACTGAGAATATTGTAAGACAAAATCAAGTATAACTGCCAAAATTGCACTTGAAAACACAAGAAATTAGAAGAGTGGCTGCATATCCTGAAGACTAGCTCATCTTAAGTACGCGGCATGCTGAAATATGGGCGCGAATCTGGAGAGCCAAGTCTCAACACAGACTTATTACTACAGCCAATGTACACAATAAGACGAGACAATACTGCGAGAAAGATAAAACAGGTACATAGATCAGAATGCGAAACGACAGGATCAAATGACCACCAACCACCAAATCAGGGCGAAAGCAAAATAAGAATGCCAATGTTTCACAAAAGTATGTTCTCTGAAATTATTTTCAGAATTCTGGTAATTCAAAATTACGAAAATTGAAAATATTTAGTGACTGGGTGTAAACAAACCTCGTGACTAGTGCCATCACCAACATTGATTCCCAATCCGCGCAACACTGAAGCCATATCACGGCATGCCATTTCAAGCTTATCAAGTTCCTTTCCAACTTCGGTTCGTAACTGCTCTTTCAACTTCGTATTCTCTAGGTCCTAAACAGATTCATCAGATGGTTCATACACTAGGTAAAATCCAAATATGCTATAACACCGAGGCATCATAAGTGGCATGGAGAAAGATACAAAGAAATATAGAGATAAAGAGGCTGCACAAAGCCGCGAAATAGACAACAAAAGAAGCCAAGTTGTCATACCTTCTTTTGTGTTTCTCTCATTTCCTCCACACGTTGTTTTTGCCTCTTCTCGATTTCTGATAAACGGATACTTTCAGCCTCCTTTCTTTTCAGCAACTCCTTCAACTTCTTGGCTTCTTCTTCCTGAGTAAGTAAAAAGCACATCAGATAACAGTATATCTTCAACCAAAACAGGAATCTAGCCAATAACATAACGCTCACCTGATATATTCACATTAACAAAGATACATAACATAAACTCGATGGATAATGAACCCATCCCTATACCCTTCTCTTTCCCGTGAATATTACCTTTGACATGCACCTAAACCACACATCACTGGCTATACTCTTGCTTTTAGACCAATGCCCTTGAAGCATGCTCAAAATATACGTAAGAAGAGAATGTCTATAATTTAGGATTAGGGACGAGAGCACCCTATTTCTCTCCTTAAACATTGTCCACACACAGCACGCAGCTTGTTAGGGACTTACCTGTCCTACTTCTTTTTCGCTTTTTAAAAAACGACAAAGCCATCATCAAGATTAGCATCTTCCAGCTGATCCCTCAAAACAGATCACCATCTTCCAAAATTTCGTAAACACTTGCCAATGACACAAGTGATCTACCCCAATAGCTATCGAAAGCTACTCCAAATAGTTGTATTACGGGCTTGTTGAAATAACTGTGGTATCAGCTTGCCCGCACCTCGACTAATTTCACAGGACATCTATCACCGTCCACCAACAGCAAGCATCAGATAACTCTATCCACCAAGGCTAGGATATACGATTTCACAACAGATACCCGGTAACTTTATCCACCAATACTAGGACAAGGACAGATGGGAAGAAATCACCTCGAGTTTTCGTTTGGTCTGAGACCTCATGGTTCTCGTCCACTTTATTGACCATTAGACCACACTCTTGAGTGCCACATGGGCATGTTCTCCCCAACAAGTAATCCACCCCCTCTCTCTTTTTTTGAGTCATATTCCTCTTCAATATTTCTCCTAAGAGCTTCTACCCACCATCATTTTCCAACAAAGCATGGTAAAGCATTGGCAACTCCTATCCATAGTTCCCACTATTGAAATGAGAGGTAATATTTTTCAAGTGACTACGTGCACTATATTCCCTCATAATGAGTACTAAATTCTATCCAACAAACAGGTAGTATTATGTTAGCCATTTTACTACTCTGCCTTCTCAAATATAATAGAAGCAAGGTTGCTCTTCTTCTCTTTTTTGTGGAGAACAGAAAGGGAGGAAATTACACGAAATTTACGGGGAGTTCATTCATATATTTCAACATCAAATTACTACTTAACTGCCTGTTAATCTCTACAACCTGATATAGGCTACTAAGAAGCACATTTAAGCATCAAAATTAGAGAACATGTAATCAATTACGGCATTGACGCTATCAGAACTATTATGGGAGTAGACCTTGGTTCGACCAATACATGATAAACTTTCATTAGACATTCAGCAGTCAAGAGATCAATCACCTTGAGCAGTAAGACACCGTGGCAGTAGCAACAGTATAGGATGAGTGCTAGAGACAACGCGATAACTATGATCTCGGGTGAAGCAGCATGAAACAATTGATTCATACTCTCGAACCAACTCACAAGTTGCCCAAATAAACTCTTTACTTGCCAACTAAAATTGTCAAGCACTTGTAACGTTCGCCCACCAAAATTCTTAATCGTCGGTGACACTTGCCCGAAAAAGTTGTGAAATGATGATAGCAGCTTCCCATCGAAGCCTACTAGCTTCAGTATCCCTTGTCCACCAAATCTTAATAGTTTCAGCAGCAGCTGTCCACCAAAATTTACCAGCTTCGGTATCACTAACCAACCAAAACTTACCCCCTTGAGCAGCAGTTGCCCACCAAAACTTACCACCGTCGGTAACAGTTGCTGTCCAGTAAAAGTTACCATTTTCAGTAGCACCTGCCCACCAAAATTTAACAGCTTTGGTAGAACTTGCCTACTACTGATACTTACTATCTTCCATGTTCCCTGTGCACCAAAATATATTACGTCCATTACTCCTTGTCCACCATAAGTTATCAGTTCCACTACCATTTGACCACCAAATTTTACCACTTGAACTAGCCCTTGCCCACAACAATTTAGCAACTTCAGTAAAGCTTCCTTCACTTTCTCCATCATCTTTGTTTACTGTTCCTAGCACTAGTATTTTACATTATTTGCTGCAATCATGTTCACTTTTTCAATTATTTTTCTTCTTTCCGCACAAAAGTTGAGTAATGGAGAACACTTTGATATTGTTGAATGTCCATTTCGCTTCCCCTGTATTTGATTGGAAACTTGTTAAATTGAAAGCATAAAAAGATGTGGGAATCAATGCGATTGATTGTACAATACTTTGAAGATCTAATTTTTTTATTCATTTAAAAACAAGAAAGGGTAGTATTGGAAAAAGGAATATACTATATATAATTTCTTTGTTTCGCGTTGAGTTGACGCATTGAAAATATTAATTCAGTGTTTATTTTATTAAACTAGTAAAATCATTCGCATTTCACGCAGAAATTATATTTCTAAATTAATAATACATTGTATCACACAAAAATTATTAATTTTTATTTAATTTCCTCTATTTTTGTAGGAATACTTGTTACACCGAATACAAACTTTGATTTCTTAAAAGAAGTTTTTGAACTCATTGTGTCTTTAGTGTTGCATTGTTTTTGCTATAAACTTTTAAAATTTTAATAAGAATTTTTAAGAATCGTGAAAATTAAATACCCCAGAGTTAAGAACAATATTTAAGAATAGAAGTTATAAGTAAGGTGAAAAGATATGCATTATAACAATTTGAATATATAATTTATAAGATGTTAAATATATTATTTATTATGCATTGATTTTATTTATAAGAATAAATAGATCAATGATGAAAATAGAGAGGGAAGTAAAAAGTGAACAAAAAAGTAAATAAATGAGTTGACAGCGTAAGAGATATTTTCTTACTTATGTTGTTAGACGTATAAAAACAACCTACATTATTGCATTTGCAAAATAATTAAAAATGGAATGGAAAATTTTTTAAGTACATTTCAAATAAAAAAGGACATCGATCAAAACAAAGTCACTGAATGGGTAAGTCGTCAATTCCTGAACTATGTAATGTAGTTTATCTAGGTTATGGGCGGGCATTTTACCAGAGGTTTCTAATCTACCCTTGTGTGATTCCTGTTGAAGCATATACTCGGGGGTGGGTGCAGGGCGGACGATTTTAAAGTGGACTCCCCATTCATTAGATAGAGAAGATCACCAAGATTTCGCAATTCGCTGCCGAATTTATTTCAATTTAGAACGCTCATTCAATGAGCACTCTCAATATTATGCCTTGAAGAGGACTCAAACCTCCACGCTCTTTAGCATGATATTTTGAGTCTCGCGTATCTACCATTTCACCATCAAGGCATATATATGCAAAAGAAAAAATAATGACATCATAAAATTAACATTTCATCTTTATTTTTTGTGTGAGGATAATAAGAGTGAAACTTGTTATCATAATCCTTTTAGTTGAAATGAATAATTACATTCACTATGCTTCATAACACACAAAAAAGTAGGATGACAGCGGATCAAATGAGTAACATTTTCATATGTAGCTAAATTATTAATACAAATCAACCTATGTGCATCTACTGAATCTAAAAAGATGATTCTTCAAACAACTACACCTAAAATCTTCCTGAAAAATTTTAAAAATAACTGTTACAATTTAAAAGAGATAACATAGAAAACTTGATAATCTAAAAAAAAGGTAGAATTTTTTTACCTTGTAAATAGGTGTTTCACATTTTCATAATCTCCTCAGTCTGTTTAGGTTGCTAAGATGAAGTTGATATTCGTATTCGTGCTCTTTTGTGAGCAAGGAAAGATAAACACGGGTAATTTTAAAATTTAAAAAAGTAACAAAAATAATTAAAAGGTTGGAAAAGATAAGAAAAAAGCTACAATAAGTTGATTTAATGAAGAAAAAAATAAATAAAACAAAGAAAAATAAAGAATAACACCTCTAACATAGAAGAAATTATATTTTTGTTTGCATTTTTCCTGTCATATGATAAACCATTCACTTTCCCAAGGAGAGAGAATTTCCTTCGACTCTCTAATCTCTATTACAGTGAAAGAAGATAATATTAATCGATTTTACTAAATAAACAATGAAAATAAAGAAAGTGATTTAGAGAGTACTATTCATATCCATTCAGTGATTTAGAAAATTAGTTTACGTAGTGGCCAAGCATTTTGTTAATGGATGGGATCTTATAAATAAAAAGATCAATGAATTGGTGTGATGGTTGAGCTTTTAACCGAAACACTAAAGAGGTGCAACTTTTGAGTGTATAATTGAAGCTGTGACTACTTCAAACAACTTTTAACTGTGGATAATTATTGAATAATCGATAGAGTGGTTTTAATTTTAATGTTCAACAACATTTTTTGAGAGAAATACAAGAGAAAAATATTTTTTTTAAAAAAAGAAAAAAGATAAATAGAAATGGTGGTCATAGAGAGGTATCACACCATCCTTGTTTTGTTTCTTCTTTATATATATATATATATATATTGATTAGTTATATTAATTATGTTTTGAAAGTATAAATATGAGTATATACACTTTATGTAGACATATAATAATAAAGATAAACTTGAAAGAATATAATAATAAAATTCTCTTGATTTCATAAAGGACACCTAAATTGAAATAATATTTTTATCAGGGCCAACTATTTTGAAACGGAGAAGTAATACTCCCTCTGTTCCAAATTATCCATCCCAAATTTCTTAATTTGATTTTTCATTTTACTTGTCTTTTTTCATTAATCAAGAAGAAACAATTTTTTTGTTCATGTTTTACTTTTTGCATTAGTTACTTTTTCTTCAAATTAAAATGTAAACACCATTTAATAGGGTTACTATGATAAACTAGACATGTTATTAATTATTTTTCTTAGTCAATGTGTCATCTCAATTTGAGACGGATAATTTGGGACGGAAAGAGTAATATTCTACTATTGATTATATATATATATAAAAAACTAAATTAAACAAATATTTTAAGGGTAAATAACACAAACTTCGATAGTTTAAAGCTTAATTAACCTCTCTTCCAATCTTTTCAATAAATTTTCTCTCTCCCGAATTTTAATTATTCATATGCATAACTAAATATTGATATACATAAGTATGTTATGTAGCAGAACTAACTTCCTTAACGATATTTAAGGAAATAACGCAATTTTTCATTAATGTAGAACGCAATTAACGTCATATCTATTAATGTGTGATTAATGAATCTCTTAAATTCAGTAATAATTTTTCAATTTCAAAAATTTAAAATACCAAATCAAGATAGTCGATCACACAACATTAGATTTTATATTTTCAACCAAAATTTTGCTATTTTCAATAATATATTTTTTTAGTATAGTTTTATGTGTCATCTAATTTATAGTCTTCATGATTTGCAACTATTAGCTTTCAAATGACACGCTCTTGATTTCCAATCCAACAAAAATACAACAACAACAAATCCAATATAAAACCCAACAAAAATAATCGTACAAAAATTTCAAATATCATACCATGTCCACCCCTACGAACAATGACAAGCAGAAATTCAGAAAGAACTGCAATCTGGCTTGTAATTTCTACAAATATATAGTATAACATAACAAAGAATATTGTTACAAGCTTGTGGTATTCATTAGCATGAGAAGCACAACACATTCACTGCTAAAAATCTTAAAAAGATCAAACTCAACCATCAAGTTTAGATATCGAATTCATTAGAACGGTTCGTTCGAATTTCCTTTAGCAGAACATTATACTATTAATACATGACTAAATAATTTTTAGATATATATTGTAGATGTTGGACCTCCTTCGACTAGTTTTTCTTCAAACTTTGAATCCCTCGGCAGAAATTCTGGCCACGCCTCTGCATTAAGCCTTCAATTATATTTCCTACGACGTGGAACTTTCTTCATCTGAATATTTCTCCTATAATTCCCTCTGCAGCAGCAACGACATATTAGGGAAAAGAACACAATCAAAACCAATCCAATTGTAATTGTATAGCCTAATTCTGGTGATTCCATCCACTTCTTCAATATTTCTTCTATTGATTTCATCTTCTCTGCTACTTTCAATTCGCCTCTTTCGAATCCCATCTCTCTATCTACTGCAATAACGATAACAACAATAATATATTAAACGTGATCTTCAAATAAGAAATTGTTTTTGATAGACGTTCCGCTTAAGTCTCTCAGTACACTTTCTTGGAAGAAACTAATGGACCTTTTCTTTTTAGCTTTGGTAGACTTTTCATTTGAAAATTAGGAGGAGCAATAGTACTAACTGGTCATAAACAATATCTCAAGGTTTGATATTAATTCTCATAACTATACTCTACCTAACTTTGATCCAACAACATTAATTATTGGCTAGGTAAACTCACACAAGCAATAGCTTTTCCATAATGGTCTTTAATCAAAATGTCAGTCCGTAGGCGTTCACTTTGGACAGCAACAGAAAGGGATTTATTTGAGCCATTTAGATAACGGTTAAAAAATATTTTTGAATCTAACATATAAGGAAGAGTAAAATTATTACTCCTTCCGTTTTATAATAAATGAATTATTGAATTTTAACACACAGATTTAAGAAAAAAATATTAAAGACATAACTTTAACAAAAGTTTCCATTTTTACCAAAAAAAAAAAAGTTGACCTTATAATATCTTTTCAAAATTAATTGGTTGTCAAATCATAAGGGTAAATTTGAAAAAAAAATTCAATGATTCACCTATTTTGAAACACCAATAAATATCCCAACGATTCACTTATTCCGAAACGAAGGGAGTACTATTTTTTTCGCATGGTAAAAGGGATATATTAGACCTTTTATCCTATAAATTATAATATATATATATTAATTATTTTTTAATAGGAGTGGAAAAAGTTAAGAGACGGTTAAAATCGACGGGACTAAAAGAGTACTATAGGGATCATTTGATATGTAGATTAAATTATTCTGAAATTGCGCACGAGATTATAATCTCTAAATTAATTTACATCATATGGGAATGGTATAAAATAATCACATGTTAAATGAGATAAGAGGAAATATTCCAAAACTAGATTTGAATGGTATAAATTAATATCATAAACCAAATATGATATAAATTTAATAGCAAATTTAACCATGTAATACTTCACCTTATCCTACTTTTGACTTATCAAATGACCCTAATAAGTTAACTTATAGGTTAAGTTTGCCTCAAGTTTTCTTTCAATTGCTTTCACTTTTTCATTTTTTTTCCTTATTTCAAATAGACACAAGACTTTCATGGTTAAGCCGAAGCATTAAAGTGACAACTTTAGCTATAAAGCTGCTATTGGATGAAATTCCACACAATAAATACCATGATGTTAAAATAAATATATAATAAATTTAATTTAGTCGCAAAAGTGAAGTGTATGGAAACCTTACAGCTACCTTAAAGAGGTAGAAAAGTCATTTTTGAAAGACAATCGACTCAAGTAATGAATATAAGAGCAACTAAGAAAATATAGAAGTAAAGAAGGAGAAAATATGGAAGTAAATACAACACAAAACCAACGATATACTATTAATGTTTGTTCCCTGAACTAACTGACATGTTCATCTTAGATGAGTAGAAATTTGACTTGATGGGAAAACCATGGGAACTATATTTTTATAAGATTTTGAACCAAAATTACTAAGTCGTATAATCATCCCCGTAGTCGAACTCTACTCAAACAAATACCATGATGTTCTTTTGTGCAACAACAAAAAATAATCAGTAATCTCTATACTGGAGTTCCTTTTGCAATTCACATAACATTATACGAAACCGAAACACATACATACAAGAACTATTGTATATATCGGCAATAAAACAGAAAATATTATTCAAACGTACTGCAATACACAACCAAAGTACCTACTTCACAAAACATATACATATATCGATATTACTTACTCCCTAATAATCAGAAATTTCATAGTCAAACTTGAAAATAAAGATGAAAAAACTCCTGATCCGAAGCATATTATATTCCCTAACCAGTAAATAACATATGTAACACTTAAAAAAAGGGAAGTAAGATGCACTAAGCTCGTGACATACATAACATCTGAGAAAGATCAGATCACAAAAGCCTATTTTTTGGATCGTAGATCGCGAAAATAAGCTTTAGGACTGCTTTCAAACTTACTTCTATGTATCCTAATATTATTCCTTCCTGGAGCTTTCATCATCTTACCATTTCCTCCACTACCTCGACCTCCACAACACCAACGTAAGAACAAAAACAACACAACACCTATTGAAATTGTATATGATATTGGAGCTTTTTCAATCAAATTTTTTCCAGTGTATATCACTTGTGGAGCTGTTTTTGTTAGCCAGTTGCATGATTTTACGATGATCACTTTTGTATTTTCGAATAACCAGTCAGATGAGATCTTCATGAATTTGGTTACAAATGGAGTTGATTGGTTGATGATCTCCTTTGTGTTTTCCACCATGTTCATCTCTTTCATTTTCTCCATTGCAGCTTTTGCTATGCTCTCTATGTTGTCCATTGATGTATTCAAATTTTTCTTTCTTTTTTTTTTTGGGGCTATGATTTTTAGTCTCTATGTCTGTGGGACTGGTTTTTATAAAATGGGAGATCACACTAAGGGGTCGTTTGGATGGTTGTTGCCAATTATTGTATGGTATTGTTAGTTTAATAAATACAAATTTTTGCTTAAATGTTATTATATTATTAAATATATTGTTTCCTAACGGTAAAAAGTTTCATTTTATGTAATGGACAATCTAGAATGATTGTTTGATTTGCTTTTCTTTTTTTTTTTTTTTGGTCGTTGTATATTACCTGTCGGTCTATTTTTAATGTCCATATTAACTTCTTACACTCGATAAGTAAGATGTCAATTTTACTACATCACAATTTGAATATAAGATGTTCATTGTTTTGGCAAAAATACATTGAAAAAGGACTATTAACATGAGGGCAAATTTGAGGCTAGATAATTAATTATTTCTTAGTTTTACAAACATAAAATTGAAATATTTATTTTTCGTATAGTGAACAAAGAGAACATCTAATTAATAATCATATTTATCCTTTGTATTATAGCTCTAGGTCATATCTTACTTTTTTATTTTATAGATTAATTGTTAAATTGGGAGTATTATATGATATTACGTAATAATAAAAATAAATATAATTTGTCTAAACATTATTATGATAACCATCCAAACAAGAGCATATGGCCCATGGTTTTGTTAAAGACTAGAGATTCCACTAAGGGGACCCTTTTTCTCTCTTTTTCCAAAGTTTAAAGTGTACTGTAAATTTGAATGCACATGATATAGTAGTACTACACCACCACTACTCTTTTTGTTTCAATTTAATTTTTTTACTTTTTAAAAAAGTTTATTAGAAAAACAATGTTATTGTTTACATTTAGTACTTAGTAAATCTTTCATTTTAATATTTCACCTAATTTATTAATTTGATATTATAAAATTTAAAGGATATTTCGATGCATGCACATAAAAATGGGCAGCTTAATGTATTAAAATTCTCCCTATGCAAAGATGTTGGGAAGAAGTAAGAGTACAAGGGTCTATTGTACACAATCTCTTCTTATATTTTTACAAGAAATTGTTTTCCCGAATTGAACTTATAACCTTTGATCGTATGTCAATGACTTTACCAATTAAGATTACTCGTTCTGATGCATGCACACACTTTAAGTTTAGTTTAACACTCCAAACATAAAAATAACTTGGGTTATTAATATTGGGGGTTATAGTAGATAGCTCATAGAGTAGAAGTAAAAAGTTTAAAATTTGAAAAATCTTCAAATGAACACTTTCTTAATAATTTTAAAATTATATAATATTTAAATGAACCTTAATCGATTTAGCATAAATAAATAATTCATAAGAAATTATATAATATAATAAGTTGACGAAAAAGAACCTTTTGTTGACTGACCTAGTTGGATTTTTATATTTAAAATTAGGTTTAAGTCTTCGTAAATAATTGAGATAAGCATCCAATATTCTCGAATTCAAAATTGTTACGACACACTTTAATTTTATGGAACTCTATTATTACGTCTGAATTCAATTTTAATATATTCCTGTCACCCTTTTATGCTGACGTGATATCTTTATTATATAAAATGAAGTCACGTCAAAGATATCACGTCAGCTAAAAAGATTGACAAAAGACATCACGTGATTTAAAAGAATGATAAAAATACGCAAAAATTTAGTTTAAGAATAACAAAATCTCATGAAATTAGAATGTACCGTAGTAAATTTGGTCATAATTTTAAACGAATACTAGATGCTTTATTTAAAAATAATTCTTTCTCAAATATGTGGGGTCCATTTTTTACCTAAAATATGGAACAACCTTGCTTTCTCAAATATGTGGGGTCCATTTTTCACCTAAAATATGGAACAACCTTATTTTCAACCTTTTCTTTTTACAATATTTTATTCTTTCATAAGAAGACTTCCATAGTCAAGATAGAAGCTTTATTAGAAACAGAATTAGGGGTCGTTTGATAGAGTGTATTAGAAAACTAATGAATGCATTAGTTTAATGTATATTACTAACATCTTATTTGGTATACTTTTACATTTTTAGTTATACACTCTATTGTGTATTGATGTGTGTATTACTAATACCTCAAAATTCATGGGATTAGCAATGCAATGGATCAAATACATGCATTAATATGATTAAAAAACACTATTATCCTTAAAAAAAATTTACATCCTTTCCAACATATATATGAAGGATATCTTTTGTAAAAAAAATTTTTTTTTAGAAATTATTTAATTATTGTTATTTCTAATACATCAAACCAAACACTGCATAAGAAAAATACAAGCATAATTAATGCAAGCACAGGTAACACAAGCATTACTAATACAAGCACTACTAACACACCATATTTTACATTATTCGTATACATTCTACCAAATGATCCCTTTAAGGTATTTAGCTAAATAAAAGTTGGTGGGTGGAGGAATGCAATTCATTGAATCCCAATTTTCTCCAATGGATTAAGTGGGTAAGTAGTAGCTCCCTAGCTAAATACAACTAGGTCCCAATTTAAAGAAATAAGGAGAAAAAAAAAATCATAGTTGAAGTTTTTTTTTTTCTCGAATTTTCTATCTGAATATTTTTTATTTTTTATTAATATGCATTGAAATTAACGAGTCAACTGTCATGTGAACGAAAAGTTAAGGACAAATTAAGTTCTCACATACCTTTTGACGATTATATTCAAGCCTCTAGACTATTATCTACCTGAACTATTTATTAAAACACGTCTCTAAATTTACGAGACAGTTGTCGTGAGGACAAAATTTGATGAGAAAATTAAATTGTCACTAATCTTTTGGCGATTGTATTCAAACACTTGGTCTAGTCAACTAATTAGAGGCGTGTTTTGTGTTGTTTCGGATACGCAATCTATATGTTTATACACTACATTTCAATTTTTGTTCAAGACATTTAGTTTCAAGAACACCACTGAAATTTAACACCTTCAACATAAGTTCAACATGAACTATCAAAGAAGTATTTTATTTAAGGAAATAAGATGAAGAATAAATAGAACCAAGTCCTTCGATTTCACTGAGTATTCTTAAGGAATTAATTCTCCTCAAGTATCTGAGGTTGCAGAATTTTTCCTCTTAAGATAAAATGACACACAATATGAATGTGGCGGTACCTCAAACGTTCAGATTCTTCGAACACACTAAACGACAGATGATCACAAAGAATTTTCAGAAGTAGAAGAGTGTTTTTCAATTCTTAAATTTTCGTACATATCTGTGAAAAATATGCAGGTATTTATAGCCATCAAGTGCCCCTTCGGAAAGGAAACAATGGTTTATCGGAAAGGTGTATTGCTTCGGAACAGTCATGTCTGTCCATTCCAAAACAGTTTTTTTTCTAAACAGTTACATCTGACCGAACAGTCACTCCTTTTCCGAAACAGTGTGTCATTTCCTCAAAGGGTATGACCTTTTATGGAAAAAAAATATTTTTCGTTTTTCTTTGGATTTTTGGATTAATAAATTTCACCTATTTTTTCAAGTTTCAAATAAATTTTGTCTAAAAAATTAATCTTATCAATCATTTGCCGAATCCGAATTCAAAGCTGAGCGACAACGACGACGACGACGGCGCGAGACACCTCTTGATTCTTGCCTCACTATCATTAAGTGAGTACACTTTTCCTCCAAGACTTTCCCTTCATTTTTCATTCACACTAATTGAATCCAATATTTTGAATTTTATAAATAGTTTGTGATAGAGCAAATAGTAAACACAAAGCAGCAAACTCATAATTTAGCTATAAAACTGACAAAAAAATGACATAAGCGTTTTTTATTATTTATACTTTGTTTACTTTTCAATAACCTATTTTGAAATGATTTACTTGAGCCGAAAGTCTATAAAAAAACTGATTTTTTACTTTTCACTAGATATGAGTAAGATTTACACATATCACCCTCCTGCCTCCTATTTTATGACATTTTGTTTTGTAAGTTAAAAAAGATGCATTGATAATTAAAAGAGTTTGTATAGGTGCCTATCCAGGCGCAAAAATAAAGCTGCTTTGGTTCACTACATGTTGAGCATTTACAGAATGAGAGAGAATTTTTCCTTCTAAGTCTTCCCAAAAAACTATGCCTACACTAGCTAGCGGAGTCGTATAGACATGTAGCCTGTCAAAAAGGTCCTTTTTCGATCCCTGCTTAGCCAGCATGTCTGCTACCCTGTTCTGCTCCCTATAAATGTGCTGGACTGGAGGATTCTCTAAGCTCTCTAGTAAAGATCTGCAAGCATTAATAATTGAATCATAGAGAGGGTTACCATGATGAAGCATATTTAAAACTTCCATTAAGTCTACCTCTACAGTTAAAGGTTTGATGTTATCGTGAAGAGCTAAATTTAGGCCTTATCTTAAGGCCATTAGCTCCATGAGGTTGTTGGTTTCATGGCTAAAGCTTTTGCTAAAGCCCATAATCCAATCACCTTTGCTATTCCGGATGACACCTCCAATTTTCTCTTTTCTTGGATTCCCAACATAAGATCCATCAGTGTTGAGTTTGAAAGTACTGGAGTAAGGGGGAGCCATCTTAGATTGATGACAGTGCTGGGGTGGTTTGCTTTATCATTTCCTAAAAGGTGGTATTCTATATACTCAGCATGAGGAATGCTGAAACAAGGTTGGGACTTGGCATTTTCTAAAGAGTTGGCATTCCTAACCTTCCAGAGATGCCAAAGACAAAAGGGTAACAAGATGTTCCAAGGAGTGGTGGTGTCAAAGTAGAGGTTGTTAGGTCTTTCCCAAGTGTTAGGCCAATTGTTGGGGTCAAACATATTGGGGTAGAGTTCAATGTTACCTCTGTACTTTTGAATAAGTTGAGCCCATAGGGATTTGGCCATGGATCAAGAAAAGAAGATATGGGATTGGTCTTCCTGGGTGCTGTTGTACTTATGACAAGAGGGGTTAATGTTGATGCCCCTATTGTAAAGGTTAGTGTTTGTAGGGAGAGAGTTATGCTGGATGAGCCACATAAATGTTTTAATTTTATTGGGAATGTTCAGGTTCCATATCCAATTGAAAGAGTTGTTAGATGTTTGAGAGGTTTTATTCTTGTTAGCAATGTGTAGGTAGGCACTCTTACAAGAGAAGGTTTCATTACCCCTCATCACCCACATGGGGTATCCCTGGTAAGGTGGGAGCTGGGGATGAAAGAATTTTTGATAAAGTTAACAATGTTAGGAGGGATATCGAAGGGTAAAGTGAGAAAATCCCATCTTCTCTTCTTCCAAACATCTTTAACCAGAACTGGGTTAGGAGGGTTGGTATTGGGACCATGGATGATAGTGGCTAAGGGAGGCATCCCAGGAATCCATCTATCCCTCCAGGCATCCACTTTGGTACCATCTTCAATGGCCTAATGTAGAGCATTCCTGCACATGTTCCAACTCTTGATAATGCTGCACCAAGTCCTAGAAATATTGTAAAGATTTTTTCCCCTGTTACCATACTTAGCAATTGGGGTACTAGCCCATAAGGTGTTAGGGTTGGAATACATTCTCCAACCCAGTCCACAGAGGAGGGCAGCATTCTTAATATCAGCCTTATGTATATCCAGCCCTCCACCTTTTTGGTAAGAGTGATGGTGTCCCACTTAATAAAGTGAATTTTTTTCCTCAGCTCAGTGGTGCCCCAAATAAAGTTTCTTTGGGTTTTGTCAATAATTTTATGTCGGAAAGTAAGGAGATGGATGTACTGCATAATGTGGTTAGGGATGCTGGCAGGGGTGGATTTAGCAAGGGTGAACCGACCAGACATGTTAAGAAATTTTGCCTTCCAGCCGGCAAGCTTGCTCTTGAAGTTGTAAATGAGGAATTGAAAATCAGACCTAACAAGCTTCTTGTGGAAAATGGGAAAGAATAAATATTTACCAAAGTTTGTAGAAGATTGGATATCTAGGAGAGAGGATAGGTTATCCTGGGTATCTTGGGAATAATTCTTGGAGAAGATAACCTTGGATTTACTATAGTTAACTCTTTGGCCTGAATGGGAGCTGAAATTATGAAGAGTTCTGTTAATGGTGTGACAGCTTTGAGAGTTTGCCTTGGCAAACAGAGTAAGGTCATCAGCAAAGAAAAGGTGAGAGATGGAAGGCCCAATTCTAGAGATGGATAAGGGGATCCAATTCCAAGTGTCAACCTTATAGTTGATTTTTCTGGAAAGAAGTTCCATGCACAAAATGAAAAGGTAGGGTGACATAGGGTCCCCCTGTCTAATGCCTCTAGAGGGGTTAAAAGGGGAAGTTTTCCCCCCATTAACCAGAATGGATATGGAGAAAGTTGAGATACAAGAGAGGATCAGATTGGTGAGGCTAGTGGGAAAGTTAAAGTAGAGGAGGGCCTGTCTAATAAAAGACCATTCAATCCTATCAAAGGCTTTCTCTAAATCAATTTTCAGAATCATGTTAGTCTTCTTGCCCTTCATTTTTGAGAGATGAATAACATATTCTTGGACAATGCTGGCATTGTCAGAGGCTTTTCTTCCTGCCAAGAAACTGGCTTGAGTAGGGCCAATGATATTTGCCAGCAAGGGCTTGATCCTAGTGGCAATGATTTTGGTAATAATCTTATGCTGAGTGTTGCATAAACCAATAGGTCTGAAGTTTGTGAGGGTGGTGGTATTTCTACACTTGGGGATTAGACACAGGTAAGTGGAGTTCACTCTAGGATCCACTGAATAGGAGGTGAAGGTATCCTGACAAAATCTAACAATGAGGGGGCCTAGAGTGTCCTAAAACTTTTGGTACATGAACGGATGGACCCTATCAGGGGTAGGGGCTTTGTCAAGATTGAAGGAGAAAACTGCTTTCTTGACCTCCTCCGGAAAATGGACAACCTGGAGTAAGTCATGTACAGAGGAGTTGATGGATCCCTCAGAGGAGGTATTCGATTGAGTCTTGGAATACCCCAGGGTGTGCTCAGTGGTGTAGAGTTTAGAATAGTAATTGGAGACAGTAGACTCAATATCTTTTTGGTGATAGTGCCAGGACCCACTCTCATTTATTATGGAATTAATTCTATTTCTCCTCCTTCTGTTCAGGGTGGAGGTGTGAAAAAATCTAGTATTTGAATCACCCTGGATGAGCCAGGAAATTCTTGATTTTAATTTCCAGAATTCAGACTCCAAGTCGAGAATATTATTAGAGTCCTTCAGGAGGGTTTGTTCTAGCCCTTGGAGAAAGTGACTATTAGTATAGTTTGGGGATATCTGGATACTAGCCAACCTTGCAAGCAAGTGCTTTTTCTTTTTGAAAATATCCCCAAAAATGTGTTTATTCCAAGATCGAGCCTTGTTTTCAAAGTCAGAAGTGGCTGAGGTAATGCAAGTACAGTTATGGAAGGAATCTCTAATGGGGATGGGGAAGTCCTGGTGACTTAACCAAATAGATTCCACTCTGAAAGACTTATTCTCAATGGCAGAAGTGGTGCCAAAGTTTAGAATAGGGGGAATGGTCAGAGTGGGTTTTGGAGAGGTGAGTGATGATGGCTTCAGGGTAGGAGTGGATTTATTAATCATTTACAAGGCATCTGTCTAGTCTTTCTAGAATGAGCCCCTGTCTATTTCTATATCTCATGTTAGACCAGGTGTATTTACTCCCTTTAAAGCCTAGATCAATAAGGTTACAGTAATTGAGGCAATTCATGAACATGTTAATTCTATTGAAGTTAACTTTTGAGCCTCCAAATTTCTTCGAGGCTCTAAGCACTTCATTGAAATCCGCTCCAACTAACTAACTCTTACCTTCAGGGGTAATATATGTGTCAGAGAAGATTTCTAACTTCTCCCAAAGGTTAATCCTAGAGCTAAGGTCTGTACTAGCATAGATAATTCTAATGAACCAGGATACAGGAGGAGAACTAACCTTGACTTGGGCATTGATAGACTGAGTAGTGATGGAGACAATGGAGATGAAGATGGAGTCATCCCTCTACATGATGACTAGACCTCCTGAGTTATCAGAAGCTTCAGATTAGATGTAGCTATGAAAACCCACGTCCTCACAAAGATCCTGATGGTTAGACATCTTGGTTTCCAAAAGGGCAAGGATGCAAGGGTTATGGATGTTGATCATTGTCTTGCAATGCTTCCTGAACTCAGTATTTTTGGCTCCTCTAACATTCCATATTATACAGTTCTTCATTTTGGAGTACAGGGGATAGGGATGCTGTGTCACATTCACTTTGTCCTTCCCCTAGGGGTTGGAGGTGAGAGATAAAGTTGAGGCCTTCCTCTTCTTATTTAAGGGGGTCAAGGTGACCCTGGGAGTTTCATTCGTCGGGCTGTTCACTATATGTGAACTTACTCCCAGTTTTCCTAGCCCTAGTGGGATCAGGATGGTCACTTTCTCTTGGACTGGATCTAAGAAGTCGAGAGTTAGGGGTTCGACCATGTTTAGAACCTCTGTTCTTGATACTCTTAGCAGTGACAGGAATTCTTCCAACTCTTTAGCGGATTATTTTAGTGCCTCGAGGGTGTTTACACTCTCCATCCTCTCCAGCGTTAGGTGTGAGAGATTGAGGGCACAAAAGAAAAAGGTGGGATAACTTGGGGTGCCTCCGATGGTGGGGCAAAGGATGGTCCCAGGAGCATCAGAGCAGGGTTGGGAGCTGGAAAAAAGGGGTGGCTCAGGCTTATTTCGTTCATAATACTGGAGAGGGACTCTGTGCTTAGCTCCTCTTGGAAAGGGGAGTTGATTACTTGGAATAGTGTGGCCATCCAGACATTGGGTCCATAAGTTTGTAACCCCTGGTTCAAACTAGCCATTGCCAGTTGAGCCAAATATTGAGGGTCTTGGATGAGTATGGTGATTTTTCTTCCCTCCCATTCAGGTGAATTGGGACTGTCTGGTTAGTTAGACAAATTTTCAGCCATGAGGTTGGTTGGTGATCCGATGCTAGAGGGACCGTTCTGATAGTTATGTTGGAATTGTGGTTGTCCATGGTTATTTCTAGAATGCTCTTATTCGTGCATTCCTCCATATATAAGGGGTGGTGAGAAGTGTCTGAGGAAACCTAAGGAGTTTGGCGTTTGGGAAGACCACTAGCATTTAATGCTGTGTTTGAACTGAGGCTACCTTCCATCAAATCACAAGGGGAAGTGCAAGAGCTTCCCGTTGTCATGCCAGTAGGCTTATCATTGCTTATGTCCAGCTCAGCTTTAGGGACCCACTGAGATGGTCCTTTTTCATTTTAGTATCTATGTTTAGAAGAGAGGGGCAATTAAATTTGAGGGGTAATCAAAAAGGAGTTGGGCCTTGTGGGCTATCCCAAGTGGCCCAATTGGGGCACTAGAATTGGTCCTCTGCATGCCAGCTGTTTTTTCTTTCCCTTTAGGGCTGGGAGCTGATTGGGCCTGGTTAGACACTTGGCCCATGTTCCTTTTGGTACCCGTATTGGGTTTTGAGGGATGTTCGTGGTTCAGCCTAAGGGAGGTGGAAGAAAAGATGGTGGGCCTAGCTGACCCGCTCAGCGTAGGGTTAGGGCACTTACCTGGAGCCGTCGCCTGGGCTTTTGTTTTTCCGGTGTTCAATCCCTTCGTGTGGGGTTGGGCTTTTGTTCCTTGTTTCTTTTTCTTGGCAAAGGTTACTGTTTTCCATTCTGATGGGTTCCCTTCCGATGGTAGCTTGGATTCAATTGGGGTATTTGTAAAGTCCCCATCTTTGCTTGTAGTAGCTTCAGCCGATTTGAGATTGTACAGGGGAAAGGAACAACCACTCATCGTGTGCCCCAATTTGCCATAATTTTTGCAGAGAAAGCCCTCTCCCCCGTAAAAGAGTTGTTCGTGATAATTTATAGTGATGGTAGGCGTCACCGGTTCATCCAGGAAAAGTTGGACACATATTCTAACGTATCTGCCTCTCAGAGCCGCTGAGGTGCATGCATCGACCTTTAGCAGGGTTCCAATTTCTGAGCCGATTCTATGAAGTATAGCAGCGTCATAGAGTTCTGTGGGAAGGTGTGGGAGCCTGATCCAGATCGACGTAGAATCGATCTTTGAGTAACTTGGTACAAAATTTGATTCCCACCTTCTTACCGATAGGTAACTGCCTGCTATAAACCATGGTCTACCCTGGAGAATGCGTGATTGGCTTTCCAAGGTGGTGATTTTGGCTGTGTAGAATCTCAATCTAAGATCTATGAGACAAAGGGGTTCTGAAAGTTGCCACAGATCGTCGAGCTTTCTTTTTAGGTATTGGAAATTGAAGTTTCCTTTTATTGGCTTGATGATAATTGAGTGAATCCAAGGAGTATAGAGACGTAGCTTGTCTTCTTTGGATAATAGGATCCCCTTGGCTTCAGATCTTTCTTTTGTTCCCAGATCAGGCCTCGGCAGTCCTGGTTGATTGAGGGAGTTTAATTTTCCTGCGGCAACATCTTTATACGAGGGGATAGGATCTTCCATGAGAATTTCTCTGGAAGGGTTGTTTCTCGGTGGATTTGGTAACAGAGGGAGTGTTAGAGTTTCATCCATGGTGGATGGAAACTTGAGACTAGGGAGAAGGGAGAGGGGAAGGAAAGAGAACGGTTCCCTTGACACGGTTAGTGTTATTTTATGGCTTTTACTTGTATTCAAGTTAGACATACTAGTAGTACCTAATGAGGATTTAATTTGTAGTCTTTGATAAAAGAAAAGTTTAGTGGACTAAAATTTTTATTATATGCGGAATTCAAGGAATGATTACTAGAATCTAGCAGTATTTGATAGGTAAAAAAAGGACATTATTGTCCCACAAAAATATTTATCCTTGCTATTCTAACAAAACCTCGTGCCTATTTTATAAATGTTTCGTATTATAATTTATAACTACTACAATTTTCATCTAGAACCACATTTCTGTGATTTTAACTCTTACTTGCTATACCCATTTCTCTGTATTTCACTAATGCTGATAAATAGTTTAGATGTGTTTTGGATATTTAGTTCTTTTTAAATTAGGAACTAACTTAGACAACAAAATATCCCTCCGTCCATTTTTATATAACTTGTCCACCATTAGAAATAGATGATCATTTTTAATTTGGGAATTTGAAAAAATTAAGAGAAAACTTACTATCATTAAGTTCCTAATTTGCTCTTATTATTAGTTATAGACATTTCTCAAATGCATTTTTTAACACATTAAATTTATTAAATTAAAAGAATAATATAATAAAAGTATTATTCTATTTAATATTTATTAATTCTTAAGGAGTGTACACGTCAATATTATTGAACCGGAAAAAGTGAGTAATTAACAATCATGCAAAATCATAAATGGCGTGTGACAACTTTGTCGATTAACTTTCTTTTGTTTCAAAGGGAAAAACATTATAAATAGTTAATATGCATCATTACAAAAGGTGGTGCTCGTAGAGGCACCATAAAAAGTGCTACTGCCTCCGTTTAAAAAAGAATGACCTATTTTTTTTTAATCCATTTAAAAAAGAATAACCTTTTTCCTTTTTTGACAATATTTTAATTTCAACTTTCCACATGGCATATTTAGGGCCACAAGATTAAAGGGCATTTTGGTACATTTGACACAACTTTAATTTAAGGTCACAAATTCAAAAGTCTTCTTTATTTTCTTAAACTTTGTGTCAAGTCAAAGTAGGTTATTCTTTTTGAAACGGAGGGAGTATTAAAAGGCCAATCCGATGCAATGAAGCTCTTGCTATGCACGGGTTTTAGAGAAGAACTGCGCCATAAGGGTTTATTATACGCAACCTCACCTTACATTTCTGCAAGAGGCTATTTTCACGACTTGAACTTAAAACCTCCTGTTCACATCCCACGACTTGTAGCAGCATCATAATTATCATATCAAAAGTAGTTCCTAATTTATCTGCATCAAAATACTTTCTAGATAGACAAGCATTGTTATCTATCGTTCGTACTTTGGGTACACAGAATCTGTATATTACAACACCAACTTCAACTTGAGTTCAAGTATAAATAAGAACACAATGAAGTATATCAAATACCCTCAACACAAGATCAAAATGACCTTTCCAAGAGGTGTATTTTATTTTGTAGAAATTAAGATAAAACAGAAAATAGCGAAGTCGTCCGAATTCACGGATTTTCGTTAAGGAAATAATCCCTCTCACTGTACCCGAGGTTGTGAAATTTTTCCTCCCAGGATAAAATGGCTAACAGACCAACAGTAGTGGTACCTCAAACGGTTGGAATATCTTCAAACTCACAAAACGTTTTGAGTGATCACACAGAATATTTTTTTGAGACAAGAAGAGAGTTTTTTAATCTGAAAATTTTCGTACTAAACATGGGGAAGAAATCAGGTTTATATAACCACAATATGCCTCTTCTAAAAAGAGGCAATGGTTCACGCCAAAGGTTATACCTTTGCTGTAAGTTCATGTTTGTTCATCAAAGATTGCATCTTTTCCTAAACAGTCATCTCATTTCATGAGTCAGTGTGTCACTTCATTGAAGGATTACATCTTTCTGAAGCATTATTTTGAACTATTGCAACCTTCTGTAGCCTCAGTTCAGAACAATGTATCATTTCTGAAGCACTAGTTCGAAAACAATGCATCAGTTCACTTGAAATAGTGCAACTATTACTGCATGTATATATAAATGGAGGTCCGAAACTGCAGAAAAATTTTTACTGCATTTTTCCTTGGCATTCTTTGGAATTCAAATAAAGTTTGTCCAAAAAGATATATCTCATCGATCGATCATTTGCCAAATTCAAATCCAAATCCAAATCCGAAGCCGAAGCCGAAGCCGAAGCTGAGCTGAGCGAACGACGACGACGGTGCGAGGCATCTATTATTTCTTGCCTCACTTGCCATGTGAAGCAAGTGTTCTTGATTATAAATACTTTCAAGTTCTCTTCTTCCACCAGTGTGGGAGAAAGAGTAAACTTTCTAATTTGGGAGTACACTTTCCATTTTAGTGTCTCCTTCACCTCAACCATTTTATTCTTCATTTTTCCATTCGCATTTCTTTCATATACTATGAACCCAAAAATCCCCCATATGAATAGGGAATGGCTATTTTTCGTAAAATTTTTACGGACAAGTATGTGATCATCAAGTAAAGACTGATTGCATATGGATAAGTGGGTTTTCCTTTGAACTTTCCATAGTGAACATGCATCGGATGCACTCGGTCAATCGGTAGATTTGATATCTTTGAACCGTCGAGCTTTAATGTACACCTAGACAATACATGTCACACAACCATCCTTTTAACGTTTATGGTTCTCATGGTTTTGTTCTTTTCAGACATGAACATGTCCCGATTTCATGAGAGCTTAGAGAATAGGACTTTACTAACATTCTCTTTGAAGCGGCTTCCACTTCACCCTTGCATTGGTGATTTCTAAACGTTCAATCCTATAGATTAAACTATTTGGTCAAATAAGCCAAATTTAGATAATCATTAAAAGAATTTTCACCTTAAATCTTATCCTAGTTTACTATGCATTGTCTACATCATGAGAATGGGTTGCGTAATTGACAATGTCGAACCTGTCAGACACAACTTTGTTTGATCTCCTTGAACCTAACTCTTGGGATCTCCAGTCTGCTAGGTAGAGTTACCGTCATGCTGACTCGTCCTAGGCCTTAAACCCATTCCCTTGGATGTTCTTTCCACTCCTTCTCTAGATAGGCCTTTTGTAAGTGGATCCGACACATTATCCTTTGAGTTTACATAGTCAATAGTGATAATTCCCCTAGAAAGAAGTTCCCTAACGGTATTATATCTCCGTCGTATGTGACAAGATTTACCGTTGTACGTCATGCTCCCTGCCCTACCTATTGCCACTTGGCTATCACAGTGTATACATACTGGTGCCACTGGCTTGGGCCAATACGGAATATCTTTCGAGAAATTCCAAACCTATTCTGCTTCTTTATCGACTTTATCTAATGTGATATATTCAGATTTCATTGTAGAGCGAGCAATACAAGTCTGTTTGGATGATTTCCAAGAAACTGCTCCTCCACCGATAGTAAATACATATCCACTTGTGAATTTTACTTCATTTCATCCGATGATCCAATTTGCATCACTATATCCTTCAAGTACCGCAGGATATTTATTATAATGCAAAGCATAGTTTTGAGTGTATTTAAGATACCCCAAAACTCTTTTCATTGCCATCCAATGAGTTTTGTTGGGATTACTCGTGTACCGACTCAATTTACTGATAGCGCATGCTATGTATGGTTGTGTACAGTTCATTATATACATTAAACATCCCAATACTCTTGCGTACTCCAATTGCGAGTCACTTTCACCTTCATTCTTTTGAAGTGCAAAGCTCGCATCCAATAGAGTCTTGGCAATACTGAATTCCATATACTTGAACTTGTCAAGTACCTTTTCGATATAATGAGACTGTGACAATGCCAACCCTTGTGGAGTTCGATGGATTCTTATACCTAAGATCACATCTGCAACTTCAAGGTCTTTCATATCAAACTTGCTCTCGAGCATTCGTTTTGTTGCATTTATGTCGGAAATTTCTTTGCTGATGATCAACATATCATCCACATATAATCAAACAATGACTTCGTGATTTGGAGTGTCTTTAATATATACACATTTATCACATTCATATATTTTGAACCCGTTTGCCAACATGGTTTGGTCAAAATTCGCATGCCATTGTTTAGATGCTTGCTTTAGTCCATACAACGACTTAATAAGTCTACACACCTTATTTTCTTTTCCTGGAACCACAAAACCCTCAGGTTGCTCCATGTATATTTGTTCCTCTAATTCTCCATTTAGAAAAGCGGTTTTCACATTCATTTGATGGATTTGAAAATCATATACTGCCGCCAAGGCAATTAACATTCGAATCGAGGTTATCCTTGTTACTGGCGAGTATGTATCAAAGTAATCAAGGCCTTTCTTCTGTTTGAAGCCTTTTACTACAAGTCTTGTCTTGTATTTTTCAATAGTACCATCCACCTTCATTTTCCGTTTGAAGATCCATTTAGAACCTAACGATTTATTTTTGGGAGGAAGGTCAACCAATTCCCATGTATGGCTGCTTAAGATTGAATCTATCTCACTATTAACCGCCTTTTTCCAAAAGGATTAGTCTGACGACGACATCGCTTCTTTAAATATTTGAGGCTCATTTTCTAAGAGAAATGTTACAAAATTCGATCCAAATGAAGTTGACGTTCTTTGACGTGTGCTACGTCTTAGATTTTTTTCATTATGTACATTCTCACTTGGTTCATCTCGAACTCGTTTAGATCCTCCACTAGACTGTTCATGTGTAAGTTTATACGGGTAAATATTTTCAAAGAATTCAGCATTATCTGATTCAATTATCATATTTTCATTAATATCCGGATGTTTGGATTTATGGACCAAAAATCGACATGCTTTACTACTTTTAACATATCCTATGAACACGCAGTCCACCATTTTAGGTCCTATCTTAACCCTTTTAGGTATAGGAACTTGCACCTTCGCTAGACACCCCCACACTTTGAAATATTTCAAGTTGGGTTTCCTTCTTTTCTATTTTTCATAAGGAATTAATTGTGTCTTACTATGGGAAACTCTTTTGAGTATACGATTGACCGTAAGGATAGCCTCCCCCCATAAGTTTTGTGGTAAACCAGAACTTATAAGTAAGGCATTCATCATTTTCTTCAAAGTTTGATTTTTTCTTTCCGCAATTCCATTAGATTGAGGTGAATATGGGGCCGTAGTTTGATGGATTATTCCATTATCTACACATATTTGCGCAAAGGGAGATTCATATTCTCCACCCCTATCACTTCTTATCATTTTGATATTTTTGTCTAATTGATTTTCAACTTCAGTTTTATATTGCCTAAACGCATCAATTGCTTCATCCTTACTATTTAGCAAGTAGACATAACAATATCCAGTGCAATCGTTAATAAAAGTTATGAAATACTTTTTTTCACCACGTGATGGTGTTGACTTCATATCACAAATGTCAGTGTATATTAAGTCTAAGGGATTGGAATTCCTTTCAATGAACTTATAAGGATGGTTTGCATACTTCAATTCCACACACGTTTGACACTTTGATTTATTGCACTCAAAGTTTGGCAAAACTTCTAAGTTAATCAGTTTTCATAACGTTTTGTAATTAACATGGCCTAAACGTTCATGCCATAAATCATAAAACTCAAGTAAATAAGAAGAATTCGAACTTTTATTTATTTCAACAGTCATTACATTCATCTTATAAAGGCCTTCGGTCAGATAGTCTTTTCCTACATACATTTCTCCTTTGCTAATTACAATTTTATCAGAAATGATTACACATTTGAATCCTTCTTTATCTAGGAGTGAAATAGAAATTAAGTTCCTACGTAACTCCGAAACATATAATACATTGTTCAGTGTCAAGACCTTGTCGGAAGTCATCTTTAAGCAATTTTTTCCTATTTCGTCCACCTTAACAGAAGCGGAGTTAGCCATGTAGATCATTTCTTCTGCTTGAGTCGGTGCAAATGATGAAAACAACTCCTTGTTGGCACATACATAGTGGGTGGCACCAGAATCCATCCACCATTCGTGAGGATTCCCCGTCAAGTTCCATTCTGAGAACATAGCACACAGATCATCGCATTCTTTGTTGGATTCAATCATATTTGCTTAATCCTTCTTCTTACCTTTCTTTGGGGCACGATAATATGTGGACTTGTGGCCAATCTTGCCACAGTTGAAGCATTTTTCCTTGAACTTTTTCTTGGGTTGGTTGCTTCCTTGTTCAGCTTTCTTCCTTTTCTTGGAATTGTTTTGGTCATCTTCTACAATATGTGCTCCATTAATTGTAGAATTCCCCTTTGACCTTCATTCAACAACTTTATTATCCTCTTCAATACGAAGTCGGACAATAAGATCTTCAACAGTCATCTCCTTGCGTTTATGCTTTAAGTAGTTTTTGAAGTCTTTCCACAAAGGTGGTAGCTTCTCAACTATCGTTGCTACTTGGAAAGAGTTATTCACAATTAAACCTACAAAACAGTTTATGTGAGTATTAAGAGCATTTTTAATTTGTTCAACTAAGGTATTTTTCAAAGATATACCTTCTACTAGGAGATCATGTATGATGACTTGCAACTCCTGTACTTGAGAGACAACAGATTTGCTATCTATCATTTTGAAGTCCAGGAATTGTGCAACAAGAAATTTCTTAATTCCCGCATCCTCCATCTTATATTTTCGTTCAAGTGCCCCCACAGTTCCTTTGATGTCTTGGTTCCACTATAAACATTGTAGAGGTCGTCTTGGAGACCACTCAGAATATAATTTCTGCAAAGGAAGTCCGAATGTTTTCAAACTTCTACAATAACGAAGCGGTCTTTGTCCGAGGTTCCCTCGGGTACCTCAAGAGCGTCTTCGCTAGTGAACCATTGCAGACATAAAGTGGTGAGGTAAACGAACATCTTTTGCTTCCACCGATTGAAGTCAATGCCCGAAAATTTTCCAAAATTCTCCACCGGTACCATGTTGGCGGAGCATTTGTGCGACTTGATGTGGCAATATTAGTTTCCCCCACAGACGTTGTCGCATCCATCATTTAACTTTCGTTAGTCATCTTCCTGTCAACACAAGACAAAAAAATTTAGTATTTTCAGAATACTACTTATAAAGTTAAATAACTTTTCAACTTTTCTTCTTGTTTCTAATTAACGATGAAGTTTTTATAACTTCAAATCGTCAACCGAGTGAACTTTAACTTGTGATGAAGATTTTATTTCTTCTAATCACTAGTTAAATTCAAGCGGAGTAGAAAGCTTAAAGCTTTAATATCCAAAAACAAGTTATACAGATTCTGTAAAATTATTATTTTCTTAAGATTGTTATCTATCATTTGTACTTCGGGTACACAGAATCTGTATATTACAACACCAACTTCAACTTGAGTTCAAGTATAAACAAGAATACAATGAAGTATATCAAATACCCTCAACACAAGATCAAAATGACCTTTCCAAGAGGTGTATTTTATTTTGCAGAAATTAAGATGAAACGGAAAATAGCCAAGTCGTCCGAATTCACGAATTTTCCTTAAGGAAATAATCCCCCTCTTTGTACCCGAGGTTGTAAAATTTTTTCTTCCAGGATAAAATGGCTAATAGACCAACAGTAGTGGTACCTCAAACGGTTGGAATATCTTCGAACTCACAAAACATTTTGAGTGATAACACAAAATATTTTTTTAAGACAAGAAGAGAGTTTTTTAATCTGAAAATTTTCGTACTAAACCTGGGGAAGAAACCAGGTTTATATAGCCACAACATGCCTCTTCTGAAAAGAGGCAATGGTTCACTCCAAAGGTTACACCTTTGTTGTAAGTTCATGTTTGTTCATCAAAGATTGCATCTTTTCCTGAACAGTCATCTCATTTCATGAATCAGTGTATCAGTTCATTGAAGGATTACATCCTTCTGAAGCATCATTTTGAACTATTGCAACCTTATGTAGCCTTAGTTTAGAACAATGTATCATTTCTAAAGCACTAGTTCAAAAATAATGCATCAATTCACTTGAAACAGTGCAATTGTTATTGCATGTATATATAAATGGAGGTCTGAATCTACAGAAATTTTTTTACTGCATTTTTCCTTGGCATTCTTTGAAATTCAAATAAAGTTTGTCCAAAAAGACAGATCTCATCGATCGATCATCCGCAGCCGAAGCCAAAGACGAAGCCTAGCGAGCGACGACGATGATGACGTGAGGCATCTATTATTTCTTGCCTCACTTGCCATGTGGAGTAAGTGTTCTTGATTATAAACACTTTCAAGTTCTCTTCTTCCACCAATGTGGGAGAAAGAGTAAACTTTCTAATTTGAGAGTACACCTTCCATTTTAGTGTCTCCTTCCCCTCCACCATTTTATTCTTCATTTTCCATTCACACTTCTTTCATATACTAAGAACCCAACAAGCATGTCACCGGGATAAGCACGAAGAATAGAGAAGTATAATCTGGGATTTTTCTCAAAACTAGATGTAACACCCAGTACTTAATTACGTGCATTAGCCATGGTTATATGTGTTGGAGTATATGTATTGACCATAAGTTAGGTATATATGAGTTTAAGTATGAGTATTGATTATTTTGAGATGGTTTCAACTGTATAGTTTGATTATATGTGTATAGGAATCGACTTTATTTATACCGAAATTTGCTCGTCGAAGTTCCTATCCGAATTTTATCGAGTTAGCTTTCCAACGATATAAAGATTTTTGAAAACAGATGAGTATCAGATATAAGCGAGCATGTTCGAAACTTGAAAACGGTGGACGCAATGAACAGTAAATGTGCAGAAATTTTCTGCACACAAAAGTACTGCAGCCAAACAGATTTTTGGGTTGACTTTAAATGATCATAACTCCTTGTAAAAAATAAACTGTGTGAGCTGCTATATATCGATGAGAAGCCCTAAGAGTCTTCTTTCTAATGCAATTGGTTTCACCCAAATCCATTATCGGGGCAAAGAGTTATGGTCGATTTACTTTAGCCTACCAAAACAGTCCACCATGGACAGATTCGAATTTACTTAAATTTTAAGGGCAATATGGTCATTTTCCATCACCTCATGGACAAAAATTGGTCATTATATACATATACTTAGCCTCATATCCATCATTTATCATCCAAATTATTGAAGAATAAGAAACCCTAGCCTAAGTTCAACTCCAATTATCTTGTGATTCAACCGTAGAAAATCTAAATTGATTCCGTAGTTGTGTTCACCGTCTCGAGGGCTTCGAGGAGCACCCCTTATTTGTGCCAACAGGACTTCGAAATCAAAAGGGCCATTTTATGGTAAGGATGTAAATTATGTTGGTGTTATTTATATGGATATGTATATATATGCATGTGAGCATAAGAAGTATGTTATTTGATTGTTGTTGAAAGATGATTGAAAATGATGTTGGATTATTCTGGTGCATGGTTGGATTATGTTGAATTGTGAAGGAATTTGGTGTCATGATGTGGTATTGAAATGATGATTATATATATATATACACATAAACCTATTGTTCAAGTTGGTTTTTGAAATGCTTTGCAAATATTGGTTGTATGGAATTATGGAAGAGAATTGTGGTGTTCGGTTGCTAATACTAGATGCCAAACATTTCATTGTAGATAAGTGATTTGTAAAGGCGGGAAGTTGTGTTGAATTGGTATCCGAATCTACAACGAGGTATGTAAAGCATACTCTAACGATGTTCTTTGGCATGAAAACACCAATGTTCCATCAAGTAAGATTCCGAGGTTGTCCAAAAACATGTATTGTTCTACATTACCAACGAAGTTGTTTCCATTCTATAAAGTGTCAAAATGTTTCATTGATATTCCAAAAGGCTCCTATTTCATTGTTGTGATATTGATGATTCCGAAACACATTTTTGAAGTACCAATGAGTCTTTATTACATCGTTATTGTATAGAAAGTCTATTACTTGGTTCCTATTGATGTATCATTATTCCAACGGTACTATATTGACATGAACACTAATGTAATAATCTCAAAAGCTTTTGAACTAAGTTATTGGAAAGATCTCTTATGTGTGTTACTTGATATACGTGTGGGTGGTAGCTCAGGGGCTTAAGCCTAGCATGGGCCGATCCCGATATTTGATATGATTACAGTTGATATGTACTGGGGACAGCTTAATGGTCACAGTACGGTACAGTATTGATTATTGTTAGGTGGTTGGAGGTTCGGGAGGAGGAGGTAATGGCGAATGATAATTATAAAGAATAAAATGAACGAATGTATACCGTTCCACAAATGTGTTTGAATTCAAGAACCCAATTCAGATTAATGATAATGTACATGATCCTAAAAGTGTTTATGAAGTGTGGTTCACTTTTATTATGATTTATTCACTTGCGTCTGATTTTTCTTGATCCCCCATATCACATATGATTATTTACAGCTTTACATACTCAGTACATATTTCGTACTGACGTTCCTCACGGGGGACCTGCATTTCATGCTGCAGGCACAGGTGCTTCAACTCATTCACAGCATAGATAGGAGTTAGGTCATACAGCTATTGTTGGTGAGCTCCAGTTTGCTTCGAAGCTTTCCGAGTCAATCCCTTATGTTTTGTTATTGTACAGGAGTCATATGTGGGCGGGGGTTTGTCCCGACCCTAGTTATGTCATGTATATCCTAGAGGCTTTGTAGACATAAGGAAGGGTAAAGTCATGGAAATTTATATAGTGATGTTATATTGTATATGTGGTGGCCCCGAAGGCCAAGTATTATATATATATATATATATATATATATATTTGTGTGTGTTGTGCTGATACAGGTAATTAGACCCTTCTATATGCAACGAAGTGCTGTCCAAATTTTTGGTGACATGTAAGTGAAAGTACAGGTATCTGAACGGGTTCTCCCGGGCTTTCTCGGTTTCGGGTGCCAGTCCGGCCCGATGGAATTTTGGGGTGTGACACTAGATCTTAGAATCCTAATGTTTCTCCCTGGAGCTTTCATCATCTTGTTATCGCTTCGCCAGCAACATGGGAAGAGAAATTTTAGAATCTCAATGTGTCTAACGTACACGCTCTTGAGATAACTCATCAGCGTCATACTCACTCTTTTGAGATAATTCATCAGCATCACGCAGACTCTTTTGAGAGTGTTCATCAGTCCAACACATACTCTTTCGATAAGGGCTACTAGTCTTAACACACACTCTTTCGACAAGACCTATCAATCTAACACACATTCTTTCGACAAAGGCTATCAGTCTAACACACACTCTTTCGATAAGGGCTATCAGTCTTACGCAAAGCCTCATCAGTGTAACACACACACTTTTGAGAAGCCTCATGATAGGCATAACGCATACGCTTCTGAGAAAATTCACCAATCCAACACACACTGTTTTGAGAAGTTTCATTACTCCAACACACATACTTTTGAGAAAACTCATCACGCTGATCAGTAATCCACCATAGAAGTAGCAGCAACATATCAAGAGAGCTAGAAACAACGCGATGATGAGATAAGGTAAAGCTAAGTGAAACTAGTACTTGATCTTCTCTACTCTTGTCTCTGGTGGAAACACCTCGTCAAACCAACTCATAAGCTTTCCACATAAATTCTTCACTTGCCAAGTAAAATTGTCAAGCACTACTAACGCTTGCACACTAAATCTTTTCAGCGTCACTAGTACTTGCCGACCAATGTTTTTCAGTTTCACTAGCACTCGCAAACCTAAATTCTTGAGCGTCAGTGGCACTTGTCCAAAAAAATTTCGCAACGATAGTAGCACTTGCCAACCAAAATTCTTGAGCGATGCTAGTCCTTGTCCAAAAAAGTTTTGCAAATTTATTAGCACTTACCAACCGAAATTTTTGAGTGACACTAGTCCTTGCCCAAAAAAATTTTGTATCGATAGTAGCACTTTCCAACCTAAATTTTTTAGTGAAACTAGCCATTGCCCGAAAAAATTTATGGGTTTTATTAGAAATTGTCCAAAAAAAATTTTGCACCAATAGTAGCACTTTCCAGCCTAAATTTTTGAGCGAAGCTAGTTCTTGTCAAAAAAAACTTTGCACCTATAGTAGTACTTTCCAACTAAAATTTTTGAGCAATACTAGCCCTTGCCAAAAAAATGTATGGGTTTCATTAGCAATTGCCCTACAAAATTTATCAACATCATAAACACATGACCACCAAAATTGAACATCATTAGTATGGCTTCCTTCAATTTCTCCAACACAAAGCTCATCACGTCCACCATCACTACTTCTTCTTTTTTTCTCTTAGTAGGATTCTTGTCTATTTTATTTTTTTCCAAGGATTTCACATTCTATTCCCATCTCTTCTTTAGTAGTGATAGCTAGTACTCTTTTCTAATAGAAAAATGGGACCCAACTTTTTAATTAAAAATAACCTAGGAGCATTGTCATTAAAGCAACATCATAGGTGCAATCATGTTCTTTATTTTTTTCTCTTTTTCGTACATAAAAATAATATTACTTCAGTTTCAATTTACTTGGAGTTTAGTTGTTTTAGTTTACTTATCTGAATTATTGAACCGAGAGAAATTTATCATTTTATTTTAATACCCTTTTTATTATTGAATCACTATATAAAATATAAATAGTCAGATTTAATTTCTAGAACATAATTAATAAATTTAACAAAATAAATCTTTAATAAATATTATTAAATGAATGTCAAGTAAATTGAAATGGTGGAAGTGCTAATATTTTCTCTCAATACAAAGCAAAAGATTATTTGTAATAAAGTCTCTATATATAAGATTTCACCCCAATTTAATCAAACAACCTTGGAGCATTGTCATTAAAGCAACATCCTCTCTTTTTTATGTAGTGACTAAGGCAAATGGTTTTGTTAAAGAAGAGAGATTCCATACCCACTAGTTACTTTTGTCTTATACTTTTTTTTTAAAAGTTAAAAGTGCAATATGAATGCATATGAATTATGATATACTAGTACTATATATTTTAGTTTCAATTTATGTGTTTTCTTTTTTTGTTAATTTATTAAAAGAAAAATGCCAATGTCTATTTTTATTAGTGCACTTTTAGTTTCGATATTTCATGTGATAGGTATAAGATTATAAGATGCAAAGGATATTTGAATGCATTTATACATTTTTAGTTTAAAAGCACAATTAAATTTATAGCTTGCGGTAATGATGGTTAGAATTATTATATCTATAGCTAATACCTACATAATAATTGTAATCAGCTACTAAGCGACCGGTAAATCACCAAAGCACCCACCCAAACAAATTTGCTGAACACTTCACTGTGCTTCAACTAGACTTTTAACTTTTAAGGTCTTGGTCTTTATTTGAAGTTTAGTTTTAATTGAATAAGTTAAGGAGAATTCCCCATTGTGATAGCTATAATGAAGAAGTTCTAGGTATTATGTTATAAATCAAACAGGAGAGCCCAACTCAAAAGACTAGCTTGATAGGTGGGAAAATACATTTGGCCTATAAACCTCTTAGCATTTCTCTATTTTTCCAATGTGGGATAATTGGTTCATAACATATTATGGGTGTGTTTGATATGAAGACTTTTTTCTTAAAAATAAATAATTATATTTTTATGAAAAATTTAAGTAGCTCAGTTCGTTGACTATCTGAATTTTTATCTTTTCAATGAGGATTCCCCTTCTGACCCAATTAAAACTCAAAATAAAAATTAAAAAAAAAAAAAAAAAAACAAAAAAAAAACAAGATTTTTGCTTATGAATATTCACCTTCGTTCTATCTTTATTTTTCTAATTCTTCCTACTTCACTATTTTTATTATTTTTTTGGTACAATTCTTTCTACTTTGACTGCTATTTTAATCTGGAGCTGTGTTTCTTTTCACCAGTTGTGAAATATTTGGGGTCCATCTTCCACCTAAACTTGGTAGAACAAAACCTTTAACTATTGGTTTAGAGCATAATATTCTATTATTATTTCATAAGAAGACTTTCATGATCTACATAAAAGATTTTTAGAAACACAATTATTTAGCTAAAGTTAGTGGATGAATGAATCCAATTTTCTCCTATAAATTAATACTAAGTAAGAGCGTTCTTACGTTTATCCTTTTGTATTTGTAGTTTTGTACTCGGTAGTACTACTTATGTAATTTCTTATCCTCCGGTTTTTGTTAGTATGTGTTTCTTAAATTTCGGTTATTGTTTTATTTTGTACTATTCGTAGGATGCATAGGGATAGTGGGATCGGGTCAAACAAGATTTTGGTGTACTTGCACGTGGTGAAAGGTGTTTCGAGCAATGAAAAGCTTTTCGTAGGAAGTGATTTCAATGGGCATATCGGTCATTGTCGAGAGGCTATGATGTTGTGTATGGAGAGTTCGATTTCGGAAAAAAGAATGACAGAGGAGCCTCATTTTTGAATTTTGCTAGGGCCTGTGGAGTGGTGGTAGCGAATTCAAGCTTCTCGAAGAAGGAGGAGCACCTTCTTACTTTTCGTAGTTTGGGGATCAAAATTCAGATAAACTCTTTGCTCCTCAGGAAGGGTGAAAGAGCACTATGTAAAGACTCTAAGGTCATACCTAGCGAGAATCTTTTGACCCAACTTAAGTTTCTGGTGATGGACTTGGAAATGATCAAGAAGGGTAGGAACAAATAGGGGTGTGGAGGATCGACCCAGGACTAAGTGGGGTAGATTAACTTTGACCAGCGCCTTGGAGATAGAAGAGAAGCTGACGACTATAGGAAATTAGAAAAGTAGAGGGGATGTGCATGGATAGTATGTGGGAGATGACTGTCGGTTGTATCAGGGAGACTGGTAGAGAGGTATTGGGTTTCTCGAGAGGCCGATCTAGTAAACATCGGGGGACTGGTGGTGAAACAAAGAAGTTAAAAGGAAGTTGGAGACTAAGACAGTAGCTTATGCGAAGTTGGTGGAGAGCAAGGATGACGATGAGAAGCGGATGAATAGGAAAGAGTATAAGTTAGTCAGGAAAGAGGCCAAGTTAACGGTTACCAAGAAACGGCTTTCGAGGGCTTATATGCAGTTTTAGAGGAGAAACACGGGGATAAGAAGTTATATAGGATTGTAAAGGCTAGGCAAAGGAGGGCTCGTGACCTTGACCAAGTGAAATGCATCAAGGAAGAGGATTGCAAAGTGTTAGTGGATGACGCCTTCATTAGGACGAGGTGACGGTCTTATTTTCATTAACTTTTAAATGACGGGGGGACAGCGGTTTAGTGTTGGGGAACTTGGAGCACTGAGGAAGGTGTCGCGATTATGATTGTTATGGACGTATTAAGGCTGAGGAGGTCAAGGGTGTTATTCGTAGGATGCGTAGGAGTAGGGCGACTGGAGCAGACAAATTTCAGTGAATTTTTTAAAGAGCTAGCACTGAATTGACAGGTATGAAGTGGCTGACAATGTTGTTTAACATTATTTTTAGAATGGTGGAGATGTCGAAAGCACGATGATTTCATTATATAAGAACAAGGGGGACATTTAGAGTTGTAACAACTGTAGGGGTATCAAGTTATTGAGTTATATCATGAAGGTTTGATAAAGAATGGTAAATTGAGGCTGAGGAGGATCATGACTATTTTGAGAATCAGTTTGATTTCATGTCAGGTCGCTCGATTACCGAGGCCATTCATCTCATGAGAAGATTAGTAGAGCAGTATAGGGAGAAGAAGAAGGGCTTGCACCTGGTGTTAATCGATCTTAAGAAGGTGTACCACAAAGTCTCCAGAAAGGTTTTGTGGAGGTTCCCGGAGGCAAGAGATGTGTCGGTGGCGTATCCTAAGTCGATTTAGGACATGTTCGACGAAGCAAAGACTCGTGTGAGGACGGCAGGAGGAGATTCGGAGCACTTTTCTATTTTGACAGGGTTGCATTAGGGACCAACTCTTAAACCGTTTTTATTGGCCTTGGTGATGGACATATTAACGCGGCATATTCAAAGAGAAGTGTCTTGTTGTATGTTATTTGTTGATGATGTAGTGCTTATTGACGAGATCCAAGAAGGATTTAATGATAAGTTGGAGGTTTGAATACATACCCTGGAGTCTAAAGGGTTTATGTTGAGCAGGACCAAGGTGGAGTACTTTGAGTGTAAGTTCAGTAATTTGACGCATGAGACGAACATGGCAGTGGAGTTGGATTCTCAGGCCATTCAAAAGAAAGACAGTTTCAAGTATCTTGGATCTATAATTCATGGGAATGGAGAGATTGAAAAGGATGTCACGTACTGTATTGGTACACGGTGATTGAAATAGAGGCTCGCTTCGAGAGTCTTGTGTGATAAAAAGGTTCCTTGTAAGCTTAAAGGTAAATTCTACAGAGTGTTAGTCAGACCGACTATGTTGTATGGAGCGGAGTGTTGGCCAGTTAAGAACTCCCACATCCAAAATTGAAGATGGCGAAGATGAAGATGTTGAGATGGATGTGTGGACTTACTAGGAAGGATAGGATTCGATATGAGATTATTTGAGAGAAGGTGGGAGTAGCTTCGAGAAAAGACAAGTCACCGAAAGTTAGATTAAGATGGTTTGGACATATGATGAAGAGGTGCACGAAAGCCCCAATATGGAGGTGTAAGAGGTTGGCTATGAATAATTTCAAACAGGGTAGAGGTAGGCCGAAGAAATATTGGAGGAAAGTGATTAGGCATGACATGAAGCAGTTATAGCTTACGGAGGACATGACCCTTGATTGAAAGGTGTGGAGGACGCGAATTAGGATAGAAAGTTAGTGGGTAGGCATGCGTTCTTACTAGTAGGGAGGAGTATTTTATTTGTAGATATATTTGTAGCCATAGTGTTATGCTGTCTTGTAGTTTCTTATCCGTGGTGTTTTGGTGATGTTTTTGATTTTCGAATAGATAGTCCATAGTGTCACTCTGCGGGTGTTTTATTTCTTTTGTTATCTAATGGTACGTGACCTATTGGTTGTTTGTTTTTATGTTTTTGCTTGATATATTGTTGTTTGTCCTGAACCGAAATCTATTTGCGTATACTTTATCCTCCTCAAATCCTGCTTTATAAAAATACACCGAATATATTATTATTGTAGTTGTCTTATTTTGTACTAGTTATTGTCACTTTTCTTCAACAACAGCACACCCAATGAAATCCACAAAGTGGGAATTGGATATTGTTCCTTTTCTTCAAATTGCTTTATAAAATATTTATGACATTTCCACTTTTGTTATTTCGAGTAGAGGGTCTATAAAAACAAGTAACATTCCAAAACAGGTTTGAAAAGGAAACTATAGCCCCTTTGGGATTGTAAACTCTCTTCTCTGCATCCAATCGTAGGGCATAACCGAACTATAACATAAATGACTTTTAATACTATAACGAATTTAACTCTATTCAGTTAGATGTAAAACTACAAATACAACAAAAGACAAGTAACCATGCACATTAGGTTCGAGGAACATAGTTATTCCTTTTTTACAACTCGAGACATTAAATTTGCAGATAGTGTTCGACTAACTGATCTTCTGCTAGAAGACATGAGACAAAATTCGATGAGCTCTAACGCTTCACCAGGTGCAGAGGAAACACGGTGGCACAGTTGGACGGGAAAGATGGACGCACGTATTGTAACCATCACCGAAACAATGCGGTTGCTCATTCAATCCTCTGTACTTCCAGCATTCAGCGTCTTCCATTCCTAGGAACAATAAAGGAGAAGAGTTTCAATATTTTGTATCAATAACACTTTTAATACTGATATGTAGCATTATGGTGTGTTCATTAGTATTTATATAAACATTGCCCACATTTAGCTCCAATATTAAATAAAGAACACACTAATATGTTGAGACCATGCCAAGCAAGAGAGGGAGCGAACAAAGGACATATAAGTGTGAAGCAAAGAAACGCTGGTAGAAAAAAAACAAGCATTAAAATGGGTCACTCTAGTAGTAGGGATATCTATTGGATGTTGACAGTGAA